>NC_136915.1:48220586-48486704 GCF_949752795.1 Hyperoodon ampullatus
CAGGGAAATGCTAATTAGTATCTCAATTCCATCATACACCCATCAATATGATTAAATTAAAAACACTGATTATGCCAAGTGTTGCCAAACTTGTGAAGCAAGTGGAATTCTCAATTACTGCCTATGAGTCTGTAAATTAATGTGACTGTTGAGAAAACCTGTAATTACCTATAAAAATTGAATATAAACATATCCTATGATGCATCAGTTCCATACTTAACCATATATAAATCTGAAGTGCATGGGTGCATTAAAGTATCTGTATAAGAATGTTTAAAAAACCATTATTCATAATTGTGTCAAATTGGAAACAACCAAAAGCCCATAAACTGTATAACTGATAAATGAGTTGTAGGTGATTCACATAGTAGAATATGTTATTCAGTAATGGTATAGGAAGCCAGGATAGTGACTACTTTTAAAGGAAGGTGGAGTAGTAATTGGGAGAAGGGGACTTCTGAGATAGAGATAATATTCTGTTTCTTGACCTGGGTTGTGCTTACATGGATATGTTCAGCTTATGATAAATAGTTTAGCATTATACTTAAGTTCATGTACTTTCTTCATGCATATTTTATGCTCACATATTTAAAAAGTAGAGATTAAAGGGTGGCAAATCATCATCAGTATCTTTTATGTCTAGTTGACTTTTTTTACTTTCAGTGTCTGTTCTTCTATCAATAGATCATATCATAAACCAGAAAAATAATTCTCTTCAGAAAAATTCTTATCTTAATCAGTTTTTGTTTCTGACATTATGTAAGTGAGGTTACCTGGAACAATATTTCTGATAAAAACAATGTACAAAGTTGAATTAAATATGAATAAATATATTTTAAATGCATTCTTCATGCATCTATGTATGTGTAGAATTATATTACTTGTAGCATACAAATGCTTTTACTAAGAACAATTATAAAAGCTAAATATATTTTTAAAAAATCTCATGAAAAGGTGTCAGAAAACCACTAAAGAAACGAAGACTTTGGCAGCCAAAATTAGGAAAAAGGAGAACCACAGAGAGGTGGGATGATACACTGTATCTGATCTTTCTCTGGGGAGAGTTTCCACTTCTGGTTTGAGAGTAAGAGGATGAGAACCTGGGTAAAAGATCACTGTCAAGGGTCAGAGAAACCAGCAGAACTTTCATGAGAAAACACATGGCCAGTTTTCCTTTTTAGATATTTGCCAAGTTCTGAGACTACGCAGAAAGCACCTGAAAAGGAGACTGCAGTTTTTTGCAGTCTTTCCATTTTGAAAAGACCAATATCAGAATTTAGCACCCATTAGAAGGAGGGACATTGGTGAACACATTAAGATTTTAGTTGAAAGTCCTAAGGAGATATGTCCTAGGAACAAAGGCCAAGCAGGGTAGATGTGTACTCTCCAAATAGCAGCCCACCTTTAACTCAGATAAATATTTAGTTGGATTTACATGCTCACTCCCAACTCTCTATGCCTAGCAAACAAAAGGGTAAACTATCTCTGGAGAAAAATGCCATCATTTGCATAGTTTGTTATACACAATGTCTGACATTCAGTGAAAACTTACTAGACATGTTTTCAAATAGGATACTACATCTGAAAACCAAGAGTGAAAACAAAACCAAACCAAAATCAGATGCACAGGCGATCCAGATATTGGAGTTAATCAGGCAAGGATATTAACTGTGATCAACATCTCCCCAAATTACAGAAAAAGATAGGTAAAACAATGATGTGATAGAGAATTTCACCAAGAATCAAGCTCTAAAAATGGATTGCTGAGCTGCCAAAAATGAAGAAATTTGAAGAAGCCAAACATGAAGGTAAAGCTGAAATTGTGGGATATAATATGCACTCTATACAATTTTCATCATGTATAAAATGTTTCTGCAACATTTTGGTGGCTTTAAACTTGTTTGTTTTTGACAATTGTGCAATGTATAGGAATCAAGAGATTGAAGTTTAGGGTGTAGTATGGTCTGAATTGTGACCCCACCTAAAATTCTTATGTTGAAGCCCTATCCCCCAGTGTGACCTCATTTGGAGACAGGGCTTTTAGGAGGCAATTAAGGTTAAATGAGGCCATAAGGGTCCTAATTCAATAGGATCGGCAGCCTTATAAGAGAAGAGAGAGGTTAATCTCTCTATTCACCATGTAAGGACACCATGAGAAGGCAGACATCTCCAACCAGGAAGAGAATTCTCACCAGAAATCAACCATACTGGCACTCTGACCTGACTTCCAGCTCTAGAAATGTGAGGAAATGAATTTCTGTAGTTTAAGCCACCCTATCTGTGGTGTCTTGTTATGGCAGCTTGAGAAGACTAATACAGGGTATAGGCAAAGTTAGAAATTTAATAGGAGGTTGGGCCCACGTATAAATCTAGACCATCAGAGAACTACACCCTCAGTGGAAGGATAAATGAAGAATAAATAAACTTCTTAGTAGAGGAGAGCAAGGAGACATGCCTGTGATTTGATTCATAATCCAAAGGAAAAAAGAAAGAGAATGTTAATACAAGTTAATTATCAGATGGATTTTTCAATCCAAATTTCTGCTACTTTGTAGGACAAAACACCTAATGAAAATAATTTAGTTTGAAGTGGTCTTGAGTTATAGTGAACTAAAACAATTAGCAGAACCATATGCAAACCTTCTCAGAAAATATAAAAACTCAGTCCATGCTGCTAAATACTACCACACATAAAATTCCAAGAAAAGCATGCTCCAAGTAAAAGACAACAAAAACAAAAAGGAAACAGAGTACTGAGAATGAAAGTCAACATAAAAAGTAGATAGAAGAATCAGAACTATAATGACTTCACATACTAGAACTATTCAATATTTATATAAAATAAGAATGTTTAATATTTTTCAAAAAATTTAAAGAGGCTTAAATATAAGCAAGGAATAAGAAATGGGGGGAAATGACTAAGTATATTTGGAAAAGTACCAAAAATAACTTATGAAAATGGAAAATATAATTATTAAAATTAAAATTTTAATGAATGGTTTTTCAACAGAAAAATTAGTGGACTAGACGATTAAGCCAAAAACTTACCCAAAATGAGCCCAGAGATAAGAAACTAAAATAAAATAAAAAGGAAAAATATGAAAGAGAGATTAAGGTGCATAGAAGATATATTGGAAAGGTCTAACATATGAATAATAAGAGTTCCATATAGAAACAAGAGAAAGAAAGCAAATAATATTCAATTATATAATGGCTGAGCATTTTTCAGAATGTGGAAGAACAAACAATATACTGCTCATAGAAGTATGAATTTTGGCACACATTTTGGTATAATCTAATAGAGTTAAATGTTATTATTCCTTACAACTCATTAATTTTACTCCAATGATCTATACCTTAGACAAATTCTTACACATGTACGTTACAAGATATGTCCAATATTCTTCGTAGGAGTGCTTGCTGTTCATAATAATTTGTGAGGTATATTCATACAGTGGAATACCACACAACAGCAAAAATAAATGCATTATCATGGATTAAACTTGAAAACATTAGAAAGCAACTCAAAAGAATACATACCATACAATTTCATTTTATAAAATGCAAAACAATAACCTTTATAGAAATCTATATATCAGATGGCCCCACACAAAAGATCACTATTGTTATTATTGCATGCCTACCCAATCTTTGTTCCATAGTCCCATAAATAACTAAATAAATAAACACACACACACACACACACACACACACACACTCACTACACTCCACATATTACATCCACACAGAATTTTTCAAAAGTTTGCAACCATACTATATATATTTTTAAAACCTTCTTGTTTCACTTAGAATAAATTATAAACAGTTTCTCATGTCAAAAAAAATCTGTAAATGATTTTATTGGCCACATAGAATTGTAGCATATGGATATACCATACTTAACCAATCTTTTACTATTCAACATTTAATTGATTCAAACATTCTTCCATAATAAATAACATTGCAATAATGCATATCCTTATACATAAATTTTTATGTTATGTCATTTTTTATTTCAATAGAACAAAGTCCTCTCAGTAGAATAGCTTGTTGAACGGTTATTACACTATACACTGCCACCAGCAATATGAAAGTGATCACATCCCTAATAGCTTTTCTAGATACTAATGCTTATTTAATTTTTATCAATTTGATAGGTAAAAAATGGCATTGAGCTGTTTTAACTTATTCTCCTTTTTGATCTCTAGTGAGATTGAAACTTTTCATATATAAATAGGTCTTTTTATTCTTCTATAAATAGCTTGCACATTTATTTTGCCTACTTGTATATTTTACTTACATATTTATCTTGTCTATTTTTCTTCTGGATAGGCAGCTTTGCAAAAACAATGTGAAACATATGTGTGTATGTGTATATGTTTATGTGCATTTGCTGAAACAATTTTGTAATAGACTATTGTTTTCCAGCATCAGATTTGGCCAGGCCTCCACTCCAGGTAAACCAAGAAATTGTCACTTGTCTTGTTCTTGATGCTGTTGCCTGCCATGCCCTTCTAAGTGCTTGGTGAACTTTTCCATATACCCTGGGGCCACTAGGCAGATCTTCTTTCTCATGCTGTAGGCCAGGGATTAACAAACTGAAAAGGGGGGCAAAGTCTTGCCTGTCACCTATTTCTGTATTACTTTCAAGCTAAGAAAACATTTTAAATAGTTGTGGAGAAAAATGAAAAGAAGAATCATGTTTCATGACATGAAAATTATGTGAAATTCAAATCTCAGTATCCATAAATAAAATTTTATTGGAACACAGATATACTCTGTTCTATCATCCATGGCTTCTTTCATGCTACAATGGCAGAGGTGAATAACTGCTACAGACACCACTTAGTCAGCAAAGCCTAAGATACTTATTATCTGGCTCTTTACAGAAGAGGTTTACTGGCCCTTGCTGTAGATTCATACCTTCAAAAGGAATAATAAATAACATATTCCATCTCTAATATGTCTCTTCTTCATAATTAGCCCTTACCTATATTAGGGCTGTTAATGGGATTTTGCCATAAACTCTTTTACTTATTGCTATAATGCTGGACATCTTTATCAGAAAGAATAGATTTGAGCCATTTCTTATTTCAATCCAACTCCAGAAGTTCCTTGAGGCATCAGCAATATAAAAGGCATCCTTCTTTATTTTGGCTTTGTGCATCTTTTTACTCATTTTAAATTCCTTTGACCGTTTTAATAACAGTTTTGTAGTAAGAAGAAACTGATCTTACTTAGCTCATGGTTATTTATGTAGTAATTTAAATGGGAGTTTTAACCAGAGATATCACACACTCTATGACTGGTATGGATCCTCTCCTATACCATGATAATCACTATTGTTTGAGAATGTGTTTGGGAATGGAAAATAAGTTAGGAAGCAATGATCAAAGTTTAAGTGAAAGAGAAATATAGTTGATACCTGATTGCTTACCTAAGCTTATCTCACTAATATGTTGCAAGGGAGAAAGAACAGTATTTCTGAATCACTGGCTAGCAATTGTTTTCATTTAATTGTTAAATCCAATGACTAGTCTGAGTAAGAAAGAAACACCATGTCCTTAGCCCATGGCAGTGGCCTCCACACTGTTTAGTAAAGTGCAAATCCCATAGATGTAATAATTGGTATAGACAGAACCAGATTGAAGGTATGCCAGACTGAGGTTACTTGGCTCACCAATATATAAGGCACACTAAAGCATCAGTTAAAAAAAAAATGAGATTGAGAAAATGTTATCTACAAGATCTTATCTCAAAGAAATTACTAGATGTGCCTGAAAGGAATACTTTGATAAGTCACCTGGATCATTCTTAAGTAACAAAACATGATTACTAAACTTCCTCCTAAGGATGGTGGGTCCATTTTGCAGCAGGGCTATTGTTTTGCTAAGGGAGTTATGTGAATAAATAGCTGTAATCCTCCTTCTCATCTTTCTCCCTTGCACCTTTAAGAGATGTTCTTAAAATAGATTTTTATATCAGTTTGAATGGGCATCAACTTTTCAGCCTCCAAGTCACCCACATAGCATACCAGTCTGGGGAAAGGAGATCTCCATACAAATCTATTGAAATACCCATCCTGGCACTTTAATGTTCAGTAAAGGAGTTTGATGTGCTATTGTTTCCCACAGAATCATAGTACAAAATACTTTAAAATAACATTGCTCCCAGGCCATAGTTAACAGTGTTATATGAGAAAATCATGACATGGCCCAATGGGAAATCAATTTTCATTTGCATCCCTTTCTGCAAATTCAGTATCTTTAATAGCAAGATCATTGGCAAGAAGGAAGGGTACACCAGACAGACACACAGTTAGAGAGACAAAAAATGGATCCCTGGAGTTAAATCATGCAGATAATATTTTGTAAAGCATGTTGAAGTAAAATTAAAGACTATACTTAAAGTCAGTCAAGTGCTACTATAGGGAGTAAAAGCTGTCAATAGGTACAAAGGCAGTTTAGTGTAAGTTGATGCTGGAGCTGCCACAGCCATTTTGAAACCCTGCAGAGACAAGCCTGAGGAAAAAAGTCAACTGAATTACAAAATAACAAATGAGTAAGGGTGCTCGCGCAGGGCTGGTATGGTTCCGCTTGAGGCTGTGGGAACCTGGTAGTGCGGCTGCAGCCTTGGTGAGGCTGGGAGGAACTGAGTGGAGGGACGAGCCAAGGACTGAGGTGAAGAAACTGAGGCTAATAAAAGGCTATATAGACTAACTGCTGAACAATTATCAACAGGAAGACACTGGAACACACCAAAAAAGATACCCCACACCCAAAGACAAAGGAGAAGCCACAATGAGATGGTAGGAAGGGCACAATCACAATAAAATCAAATCCCATAACTGCTGGGTGGGTGACTCACAAACTGAAGAACTTATACCACAGAAGTCCACCCACTGGAGTGAAGGTTCTGAGCCCTGCGTCAGGCTTCCCAACCTGGGGGTCCGGCACTGGGAAGAGGAATTCCTAGAGAATCGGACTTTGATTGGTAGCGGGATTTGATTGCAGGACTTTGACAGGACTGGGGGGAAAAGAGACTCCACTCTTGGAGGGCACACACAAAGTAGTGTGTGCATCAGGACCCAGGGGAAGGAGCAGTGGCCCCATAGGAGACTGAACCAGACCTACCTGCTACTGTTGGAGGGTCCCCTGCAGAGGCGGGGGTGAGGGGGTGCTGTGTCTCACCATGAGGACAAGGACACTGGCAGCAGAAGTTCTGGGAAGTACTCCTTGGTGTGAGCCCTCCCAGAGTCTGCCATTAGCTCCACCAAAGAGCCCAGGTAGGCTCCAGTGTTGGGTCGCCTCAGGCCAAAAAATGGACAGGGAGGGAACCCAGCCCCACTCATCAGCAGACACGTGGATTAAAGTTTTACTGAGCTCTGCCCACCAGAGCAATAGCCAGCTCTACCCACCACCAGCCCCCCCCCCATCAGGAAGCTTGCACAAACCTCTTAGATAGCTTCATCCACCAGAGGGCAGACAGCAGAAGCAAGAACTACAATCCTGCAGCCTGTGGAAGGAAAACAACATTCACAGAAAGATAGGCAAGATGAAGAGGCAGAGGGCTATGTGCCAGATGAAGGAACAAGACAAAACCCCAGAAAAACAAGTAAGTGAAGTGGAGATAGGCAACCTTCCAGAAAAAGAATTCAGAATAATAAGAGTGAAGATGATCCAGGATCTCGGAAAAAGAATGGAGGCAAAGATCGAGAAGATGCAAGAAATCTTTAACAAAGATCTAGAAGAATTAAAGAACAAACAAACAGAGATAAACAATACAATAACTGAAATGAAAAATATACTAGAAGGACTCAATAGCAGAATAACTGAGACAGAAGAACGGATAAGTGACCTGAAAGACAGAATGGTGGAATTCTCTACTGCATAACAGAATGAAGAAAAAAAATGAAAAGAAATGAAGACAGCCTAAGAGACCTCTGGGACAACATTAAACACAACAACATTCACATTATAGGGATCCCAGAAGAAGGAGAGAGAGAGAGAAAGGACCCGAGAAAATATTTGAAGAGATTATAGTTGAAAACTTCCTAACATGGGAAAGGAAATAGCCACCTAAGTCCAGAGAAGACAGTATAGCCACCCAAGTCCAGAAGCACAGAGAGTCCCATACAGGATAAACCCAAAGAGAAATCTGCCGAGACACACAGTAATCAAATTGGCAAAAATTAAAGGCAAAGAAAAATTACTGAAAGCAGCAAGGGGAAAATGACAAATAACATAAAAGGGAACTCCCATAAGGCTAACAGCTGATTTCTCAGCAGAAACTCTACAAGACAGAAGGGAGTGGCATGATATATTTAAAGTGATGAAAGGGAAGAACCTACAACCAAGAGTACTCTAACGGGCAAGGATCTCATTCAGATTCAATGGAGAAATCAAAAGTTTTACAGACAAGCAAAAGCTAAGAGAATTCAGCACCACCAAACCAGCTCTACAACAAACACTAAAGGAACTTCTTTAAGTGGGAAACACAAGAGAAGAAAAGGACCTGCAAAAACAAACCCAAAACAATTAAGAAATTGGTCATAGAAACATACATATCAATAATTACCTTAAACGTGAATGGATTAAATGTCCCAACAAAAAGACACAGGCTCGCTGAATGAATATAAAAATAAGACCCATATATATGCTGTCTACAAGAGACCCACTTCCGAACTAGGGAAACATACACACTGAAAGTGAGGGGATGGAAAAAGGTATTCCATGCAAATGCAAATCAAAAGAAAGCTGGAGTAGCAATTCTCATATCAGACAAAATAGACTTTAAAATAAAGAATGTTACAAGAGAAAAGGAAGGACACTACATAGTGATCAAGGGATCAATCCAAGAAGAAAATATAACAACTATAAATATATATGCACCCAACACAGGAGCACATCAATACATAAGGCAACTGCTAACAGTTATAAAAGAGGAAATCGACGGTAACACAATAATAGTAGGGGACTTTAACACCCCACTTACACCATGGACAGATCATCCAAACAGAAAATTAATAAGGAAACACAAGCTTTAAATGATGCAATAGACCAGATAGATT
The DNA here is from genome assembly GCF_949752795.1 of Hyperoodon ampullatus. Lineage (NCBI taxonomy): Eukaryota > Metazoa > Chordata > Mammalia > Artiodactyla > Ziphiidae > Hyperoodon > Hyperoodon ampullatus. Next base: position 48,229,657 of record NC_136915.1, read on the forward strand.
TAATTGATATTTATAGGACATTCTATCCAAAAACAGCAGATAACACTTTCATCTCAAGTCCACACAGAACATTCTCCAGGATAGATCACATCTTGCGTCACAAATCAAGCCTTGGTAAATTTAAGAAAATTGAACTCATATCAAGCATCTTTTCTGACCACAATGCTATGAGATTAGAAATCAATTACAGGGGGAAAAAAACGTAAAAAACACAAACACATGGAGTCTAAACAATATGTTACTAAATAACCAACAGGTCACTGAAGAAATCAAAGAGGAAATAAAAAAATATCTAGAGACAAATGACAATAAAAACACGATGATCCAAAACTTATGGGATGCAGCATAAGCAGTTCTAAGAGGAAAGTTTATAGCAATATAATCCTACCTCAAGAAACAACAAACATCTCAAATAAACAATCTAACCCTATACCTAAAGGAACTAGAGAAAGAAGAACAAACAAAACCCAAAGTCAGTAGAAGGAAAGAAATCATAAAGATCAGAGCAGAAATAAATGAAATAGAAACAAAGAAAACAATAGCAAAGATCAATAAAACTAAACCTGGTTCTTTGAGAAGATAAACAAAATTGATAAACCATTAGCCAGACACATCAAGAAAAACAGAGAGGACTCAAATCAATAAAATTAGAAATGAAAAAGGAGAAATTACAATGGACACCACAAAAATACAGAGCATCCTAAGAGACTACTAAACGCAACTCTATGCCAATAAAATGGACAACCTGGAAGAAAGGGACAAATTCTTAGAAAGGAATAACTTTCCAAGACTGAACAAGGAAGAAATAGAAATATGAGCAGATCAATCACAAGTAATGAAACTGAAACTGTGATTAAAAATCTTCCAATAAACAAAAACTCTAGGACCAGATGCCTTCACAGGTGAATTCTATCAAACATTTAGCAAAGAGCTAACACCCATCCTTCTCAAACTCTTCCAAAAAATTTCAGAGGAAGGAACACACCCAAACTCATTCGATAAGGCTACCATCACCCTGATACCAAAACCAGACAAAGATACAACAAAAAAAGAAAATTACAGACCAATATCAGTGATGAATATAGACGCAAGAAACCTCAACAAAATACTAGCAAACAGAATCCAGCAGCACATTAAAAGGATCATACACCATGATCAAGTGGGATTTATCCCAAGGATGCAAGGATTCTTCAGTATAAGCAAATCAATCAATATGATACACCATATTAACAAATTGAAGAAGAAAAACCATATGATCATCTCAATAGAAGCAGAAAAAGTTTTGACAAAATTTAACACCTGTTTATGATAAAAAACTCTCCAGAAAGTGGTCATAGAGGGAACGAAACCTACCTCAACATAATAAAGACCATATTCAACAAACCCACAGCAAACATCATTCTCAATGGTGAAAAACTGAAAGTATTTCCTCTAAGATCAGGAACAAGACAAGGATGTCCACTCTCACCACTATTATTCAACATAGTTTTGGAAGTCCTAGCAACAGCAATCAGAGAAGAAAAAGAAATAAAAGGAATACAAATTGGAAAAGAAGAAGTAAAACTGTCACTGTTTGCAGATGATATGATACTATATATAGAGAAACTTAAAGATGCCACCCAAAAACTACTAGGGCTAATCAATGAAGCTGGTAATGTTGCAGGATACAAAATTAATGCACAGAATTCTCTTGCCTTCCTGTGCACAATTCTGTGCATTCCAAAATTAATGCACAGAATTCCTATACACTAATGATGAAAAATCTGAAAGAGAAATTAAGGGAAAAAATCCCATTTGCCATTGCAACCAAAAGAATAAAATACCTAGGAATAAATCTACCTAGAGAGACAAAAGACCTATATGCAGAAAACTATAAGACACTGATGAAAGAAATTAAAGATGATACAAACAGATGGAGAGATATACCATGTTCGTGGATTGGAAGAATCAATATTGTGAAATGCCTATCCTACCCAAAGCAAACTACGGATTCAATGCAATCCCTATCAAATTACCAATGGTATTTTTTACAGAACTAGAACAAAAAAATCTTAAAATTTCTATGGAGACACAAAAGACCATTAATAGCCCAAGTGGTCTTGAGGGAAAAACACAGAGCTGGAGGAATCGGACTCCGTGATGTCAGACTATATTACAAAGCTACAGTAATCAAGACAGTATCGTACTGGCACAAAAACAGAAATATAGATCAATGGAACAGGGCACAAAGCCCAGAGATAAACCCACGTACCTATGATCAACTAATCTATGACAAAGGAGGCAAGGATATACAATGGAGAAAAGACAGTCTCTTCAATAAGTGGTGCTGGGAAAAGTGGACAGCTACATGTAAAAGAATGAAGTTAGAACACTCCCTAACACCATACACAAAAATAAACTCAAAGTGGATTAGAGATATAAATGTAAGAGCAGACACTATAAAACTCTTAGAGGAAAACATAGGAAGAACACACTATTACATAAATCACAACAAGATCTTTTTTGATCCACCTTCTAGAGAGTAATGGAAATAAAACCAAAAATAAACAAATGGGACCTAATGAAACTAAAAAGCTTTTGAACAGCAAAGGAAACTACAAACAAGACAAAAAGACAACCCTCAGAAAGGGAGAAAATATTTGCAAAGCAATCAATGGACAATGGATTAATCTCCAAAATATATGAACAGCTCATGCACCTCAATATTAAAAAAACAACCCAATCCAAAAATGGGCAGAAGACCTAAATAGACATTTCTCCAAAGAAGACATACAGATGGTCAAGAGGCACATGAAAAGCTGCTCAACATCACTAATTACTAGAGAAACGCAAATCAAAACTACAATGAGGTATCACCTCACACCTGTTAGAATGGGCATCATCAGAAAATGTACAAACAACAAATGCTGGAGAGGTTGTAGAGAAAAGGGAACCCTCTTGCACTGTTGGTGGGAATGTAAATTGATACAGCCACTATGGAGAACAGTATGGTGGTTCCTAAACATGTAAAAATAGAACTAACATATGACCCAGCAATCCCACTACTGGGCATATACCCAGAGAAAACCATAATTCAAAAAGACTCATGCATCCCAATGTTCATTGCAGCACTATTTACAATAGCCAGGACATGGAAGCAACCTAAATGCCCATCGAGAGACAAATGGATAAATAAGATGTGGTATATACATACAATGGAATATTATTCAGCCATAAAAAGGAACGAAATTGGGTCATTTGTAGAGACATGGATGGACCTAGAGATTGTCATACAGAGTGAAGTCAGTCAGAAAAAGAGAAACAGGGCTTCCCTGGTGGCGCAGTGGTTGAGAATCTGCCTGCTAATGCAGGGGACACGGGTTCGAGCCCTGGTCTGGGAGGATCCCATATGCTGCGGAGCAACTAGGCCCGTGAGCCACAACTACTGAGGCTGCACGTCTGGAGCCTGTGCTCCACAACAAGAGAGGCCGTGACAGTGAGAGGCCCACACACCGCGATGAAGAGTGGCCCCTGCTTGCCACAACTAGAGAAAGCCCTTGCACAGAAACAAAGACCCAACACAGCAAAAATAAATAAATTAATTAATAAACTCCTACCCCCAACATCTAAAAAAAAAAAAGAGAGAAACAAATATCGTATATTAACACATATATATGGAACCTAGAAAAATGGTACAGATGAACCGGTTTGCAGGGAACAAATTGAGACACAGATGTAGAGAACAAACATATGGACACCAAGGGGAGAAGTGGCCGGGGGTGGGGGGAGGGTGGTGGTGTGATGAATTGGGAGCTTGGGATTGACATATATACACTAATATGTATAAAATGGATAACTAATAAGAACCTGCTGTATAAAAAAATGAATAAAATAAAATTCAAAAATTCTAAAACTGTCAATATGTTTGTGTGTATATATAGATATAGATATATATGTATATAGATATAGCTATAGATACATACCTATATAGCTATAGATATACAGATACAGGTACAGATATAGATAGACATAATTATTCCAGAACAAACAAAAAAATCCAACAAGACCTAATGGTATACACAGAAGAGGACCAGGACCACAAAAATAGAAACCCATGAAAAAGAGGACTTATATTGAACCAGACAAGGGCTACCTATTCTTTTAGTCATACTGGTTAATATTAATCAATTAAGCATGAGAAAACAGATCTCTTTCTAAAAAGAGACCTGGAGGAAAAGAGTAGAGATATTTAGAAAGAGATATGTCTTTAGTTTTGAGTTCATTGCTAGTATATTTTTAAAATGTTTCATTCAAGTTCACTCAATTATTTTTAATGAAAACTTTCATCATCCTCATTTTGCCCCAGGTTAAAAGATTCTGTAGAAAACAATGTAAATGTAATTTAAGGATACTGGTTAAACAAACTTTGGTACACAGGAGTCTAGATTCTAGCTATGGGAATACGAGATTCTTTTTAATATGTTCTCTTGATGTGATTTCTGCCAGACTATGCTACATAATTTACTATGATACTACTGAAATTTAGCATCATATATTCTAGACAAGCACTAAATACTTAGGGGAATTAAAAAAATTCTTTTTCTTACATTTTGACTTACATTTTGGCTGAACTTAATTTTCTATATCATCTTCCACCCACCTCCACCTTTTGCCCTCAAATCAGGTTCCAATTTCCACAGGTTTTAATGAGTTAGTGCCCAACTTGGCACCAACATTTCCACATAAACCAATCAGACAGTGAAATCTAGGTTATCCTGATTGCCTTAGTGTCTGGACCTTACTTTATATCAATAAAACTTTCCAACTTGCTGATATTTGGATAGCTTATCATAATAGATAATGAAGACCAAACTCCACGAAGACACCAGACTCTGATATTTACAAGTTGTGGACCTTGGGAAGGTCACTTGACATCTCGAGCCTTTGTTTCCCCATCTGCAAAATACCTAGCTCAAAAGATGGTTGTGAGGATGAAACAAGATTTTCTATGTGTGATACCTACCACAGTGCCCACCCAGTTGCTGATACCTTCTTACTAACTCACTCTCTAAAAGGATTGCTGCCACAGATCCCTGAAACCGGAGTCGCAACATGAAAGACTGAATTGCTGGACAAGGTCAAGTTCCTTCTGACTTGTAGTACTATCTGCTTCCTGCAGTTCCACAAGGAGTCCTGAGAATTTGCTCAAGTGAGAAAGTATTATTTACCATAGAGGAGTAACACAGTAAAGTTGATCACCAACCTTTTCCTTTCTTCTAGACTGTGGTCTCCAGAATATAAACTATAGATACAGATAGAGGATGTTCTTTTCTATATCCCTAGCAAGTGGCTACTTCACATTAGTAAATATTTGCTGAATAAGTAAATGCCATTTTCACCTTATCGGTGAAGTTCCACAACTAATGACATCTATTGGGACTAAGCATGAATTCTCTATGCCCCTTTATATATTGAACGTGACATCAATGCCCTCTCAAAGATTAGCCCTAAAGCTAGAACATTTTTCGAAAATTCACCCAACCCTTCTGTAGCCAGTTCTACCTTCTTTCCTCTTCTCACTGACCCTGTATTCCTAAGACACTTGCGTATCTTTAAACTGTGTTTATTTTAATGGCAGCTCCCTTAAGATCTTTCCCATCCTCTACCATGTAATAGAGGTATTTCTCTATGTTTTACATCCAAATACTAAGCAGAAAGTTCTTTGAGATTATGATTGGGCCCTCATTTAAGCTGCTTTTCAATAAATAATTATTGGACTTTGACATCCTTAGCTTGGGGCCTTTCCAGAGATATTATTCCTCCAGAAGTCATTGCTATATTAGCTCTGAAGTTAGGACTGATTTAGGGGGATTTAGGCCATATGTGGATAGATGGGAAGAAAGGAGGATTTTAAGGAAAATTTCACAAGCAAAAGAGGGCTATTTGCACAGATGTTTAAAAAAAGAACAATGAAAACAGGTTTCTGGGGTCAAATAAAACATTGGATTAAACAAAATTAAATTCTTTATTGCAGAACATCTCAAATGCTATGTTATCATGGATTGTGAAATATACAAAGTTTCCTAACTTGATTTGGCCATGAAAGCTTTTTTTTTTTCCATGAAGAATCTAAAGGGATTAGTGGGAAATGCTGCTCTGTGTATCTATCCTGCTCATGATGGTTTCTTGTTGTCTATGGGAGGATAGTCTTGACAAGATGAATCAATTCCTTCTGAAGGAAATCTTGTAATAGCTCCCTTGACCCTTTGTCCTCTCAGTTCACCAACCCATCTTCATGGCTAACTAAACCTCAACCTAAGTCACTGCTCTCCTATGTTTTCTTTCTCATTATCTGGGTTAAATAACTGCCCCAGATTCAAGGTTTAATAGATGGGAACAAACAATATTATTAAAGACAACATAACCACTATGATTCCCCTACTTTACTTCATAAACATGCTTAATCTGGTCTTCCAACTTTAACCACAACAGGCTAATAAACCTGTAGCGTTTTACGTGAAGGATGCTGAGATGTTTTCTTTCTCCTTATTCATTTATTCAACAAATATTTTTGAGGGCCTGCTCTATGCCAGGCACTATTTTAGGTTTTTAAGATACACCAATAAACAAAGAAAGACTGCCTTTGTAGAGCCTACACTCTAGCTGGAAAAGGGAGACAGACAATAAAAATAAGTCTAGTAGATGAAAATACTCTGTATCATACCATAATTGTGGATACATGTCATTATACATTTGTCCAGACCCATAGAAGGGTCTTTACACCAAGAATGAACCCTAATGTAAACCATGGACTTTGGGTGATGATGATGTGTTGGTGTAGGTTTATCAGTTGTTACAAATGTATCACTATGGTGGGGAATGTTGATAATGAGGGAGTTGATGCATGACTGGAGACAATGGAGTACATGGGAAAACTCTGTACCTTCCACTCAAGTTTTATGTAAACCTAGAACTGCTCTAAAAGTCTATCAATATAAAAAAAAGCCTAGTAAATAAGCAAATAAATAAATATGTCATAAAGCATACCTGCTCTGTGAAGTAAAAAACAGAAAGTTAGAGGTGGAGTATAGGTTGAAATATTAAATAAGGTGGTCTCATGGAGAAGGTAGCATTTTAACAAAATCTCTAAAGAATTGAGAGGTACACACAGGAGCTCCCTCTCTCTACTGGAAAGACAGAAACGCAGCAAAGCTCAGGTGTCATGGGAACACACGTCAAAGGAAAACTCTCCAATCCGGGGATTAGGAAAGGCTTTTTGGAGGTAATTCCTGATATGAGTTTTAAAAGGTGAATAAACATTAATATAAAGCTTATTTTTTTTCCATTCCTGATACAATGGTACTTAGAAGATGAACTGACCGCTAAGTGAGTAGCCACTTTGGGAGCACAGTTTTATGCAGAGCTCTTTTACATACCACCTGTCACTCAGTAGCGTGAGAGAATCCTAGTCACTTACTGCCTCAGAGTTCACTTTTTCCCATCTGATAACCAGAATCAAGAAAAACAAAGTATTTGAAAGTGCTTAAAAGCTATAATAAATAGAAAAGTTATGGGAACCTAGCTCTTGTGTGTTTTTCACAAGGTGAACTGCAAGTGATATTTTAATTTGTGGACCTGGGGCTTTGCATACTGCCTATTCCCAGGGGAACTGTAACTGCGGGGAGACGGGGGAAGAAAAAAGAAAAAGCTGCCTAGTTGAAGGAGAGAGGGAGGGATCCAGAAGTGAAATTTCCAGCAGGCGTCCCTACAGATGGAGGGTGAGGGAGGAAGCAAGTCTGTAGTTTTCCACTTAGGTGGCCAACTTGTTGGCCTCAGCCTGTAACCAGTCATGAGGCTGAAGCAAAATGCTTCGTCAGTGTCTGCTCCTTCAAAAGAACTGCCATGGTAACCACAGTGCCCACAGGCTTTGCTGAAAGCCTTTTGAGTTTCAGCGGAAAGAAAGGGCCATGTCAAACAAATGCTGATTCCCCCTCCTCCAAGTGTAGGGTCCGTCCAAACCTGGGAGCTCTATTTTGCAGTCTGGAGGCTTCTCTTGTCCTAAAAGCCTAACCTTCAATTTGAAAATGTTCTGAAAGCTTTCCTCAAAATGAAAATATTTGTTCAAATCCTCAGAATGCAATAAGAAAATATCCTTCTAGCAAAAGCAATGACTTAGCATTTTGGGGTTGGCACAAAAGTAGGAAAACATAGCAGAGAGAATCACAGTCTGTCTGGCTATTGGCTGGGTCTTGCTTCTGAGGATTAAATCGTCTTATGAACTTGGCTTACCTTCTCTCTTGATGGTTCTTGGAAAGTGTTCCCAAGACCTCATATTTTTATGTGCCCTAATTTACTTGGAGAATCTTATAGAGACTCACTACAACACACCACAGAGACTAGCTTCCACAACCCCTTTATTTTCGAGATGGGGAAACTGAGGTCCTTAGAGGTTTTATGATTTCCCTCCAAGGTCACACAGTTAGTTAGTGTCAGAGCTGGGAATAAAACCCAGTCTCCTGACTCTTTCAACTACCTGACATTACCTCCTCCTGTCAGAAACGTTTTTCCCCTATGACGCTTTTTATTCCTAGGTCATATGATGAAGTTTGTGTTCATGTTAGTAAATGTTCTTGGAGCAAACTCTAGAGGAAGTAGTCTCAAGTGTGTACTCTTTAGGGAAACATAACACATGAATGAGAAACTAGGTGGTCTGAAAGAGGAATTGTAAATGACACTTATTTCAAGTTCTCAGCCATACAGAGTGATAGGGGCCAACTTGCTTAACCTCTCTGTTTCTATATTTGCAAAGCCAGGATGATCTGTTTCCATTTACTAGTTACTCAGTGACGTATTTGAAATCAATGATGGCGGTGAGTGGCATTGGGGGATGGGGAAAAAGGAATCCCTACACCCCTGGTTTTGCTTTTAGTAGGTGTAATTGTGCTGTACTCTATCAGATTCCTCCCCACGTTAAAACTGCACTTCCTTCCCTTCCTTGTAGTTAGACCCACTCCTGCTTCTGCCTAGCCAGATCCCTGAGTTGTGCAATATTTTGTATATTTAATTCAACCATTCCAAAAACGTTTGCACATTGCACCATTGTGTTAAGTGCTAAAGTCACAAATGGTTTCTTATTCAACATTCAAAGACTGCATTTATTCAGTGTCTACTACATAGCAATTCCTGGGCTGGGTGCTGAGAATGGGAAGTTAATTAAGATTGAAACTTGATCTTGAGAAACATATCTCTAGTGGGAGGCATAAGGATGAACAAATAATACTTAAACTGAATTCAGGTTTATCATTACATTATCACGTTTTTTCCTAACAAAAATTATGTAAATGTTATTCAATGTCTCTCGTGAGTTTATGAGCATGATAAGATGCCATATTTTCAAAATAAAGATAAGGAAGCTATGATATTAGACTGGATGGTACTGTCCTCATTCTCTTTCTGTAATTTCTACAATGTTCTTAGAACATTATTGGACCACATTTCAACTCTTTGCAGATGCAGATGAAGAAACACTGCTAGGACTCAAGCCCAGTCCCTAACCTTGGAGTCCTCCTAGCATCCAAGATTCTGTGTTGTCATCTACTATTTTATCCACTTTATGGGTATAACTGCTAGCTTACCCACTTTAGTGACCTCTGAAACTTCCCCCTAGCTTGGATGAATATACTGTTGCTCACCATGGCCGACAGATACCTTGTTCTACCTGCCAGGCAGGGTCTCTTTGAACTTCCTTCAGTGTTCTTTGCCATTAATGAGGCTATGCAGAACTGGATTCTAGGATATTATATATTCCCCAAAGAGATGTAGACATGCAGGATGGTATCACGAGTGTACTTCAGGAACATCAACTGAGAGTTCCCTTTAAGATTCAGAAGTTGTTCTTCCCCATGGAAGCATTAAACTGAGCAATAATAGGAAAGGAGGAATAAGAAAGAAGATATGGGTGACTACATCTGGTGTTATGCATTTTGTAAATGTGCATTAAGAAACTTCCAATCCTACAGACTTGCGTTTAATAAAAACCAGATACTTTTGAGGTTTTATCTCCCAGGACACCTTCCAGCATCATAAGAAAATTTCCTACATAACAAGAAAAAAATGAGGCATGAGAGTCTGAGCAATGGGCTAGTGTCAGCAATGATGAAATGAGTTTAAGGGTTAGAAGTGTAGATTTTTCCAAACTAGGTGGGGGTATTTATGAAGGCATTAGAGGGATAACAGCTGGAGAGAGAGCAAGAACATTCAGAATGGAAGTGTGGAAATGTCTCCCAAGCTAGATGGGGCAATAACAGAGAACCAGAGACCATGTGGTTGAAAGAACCTAGCCCACACTGTTTCGTTAAGGGCCTGAAATTCCCTGAGCAGGGACACTACAGGGCAGCTATGCTGTTTGTTATTGATTGTTGCTGTTTTTCATGCCATGTGAATGTGACCCTAGAACTAAAGCAACTGTTCTGCTTTGAGTCAAGTTTACACACATCCTCATAGAACAAGTCAAACCCAAAACCATGACTCTTACTCTCTTGGTTTTGGTTCTCCCAGAAGATTCTGAGAAAAGGATTTGTGTACAAATGGTTTATTTGGGTCATGCAGACAACAGTAGTAGGTAAATGGGGAAGAGAAACAGAGGAGGGAAGATGGTCAATAAAAGGTGCATTATTAAGTCAGCTACCACCCAGGGAACTGAAGCTTAACCCCTGGTACTTCAAGTCTGGCATGCTGAGCAGGGTTGTCTCCTGTGCTTCCAGAAATGAAGAGATGTAGAACTGGCATCTGGGGGGTCTGCAGAGGTAAACTTAACGATACAAGAGATTAGAAGCAGGGAATGGGGGAGGGGTGGGAGGCAGCGGCACTGAGAGCATCTACTGTACTGTACTTTCAGAGGTCTAGAGGGCTGGCTGGTTTAGTGCTTCCAGTGGAAGAGGGGGTCTTCTCTTGTATCATAATCATCTGCCCCAGTGGTGAAACCCACAGCATCTAGGAGAGCCCCTGATCCCTTTCTGAGATATATTCAGGTCCTTAAGTGAATAAACTCTTCTCAGACTCAAACAACAAAATTATAAGGATGTACTAGGGAAGCTAATACATGAAGACTATTAGATTTCCCTTGAAGGCTTAGGGAATTCCACCCTGAGGGACTGGGCTGATTTGGTAACCCACAGCATAGTGACGTGTGGAATAGGGAATGGGCTTTCAATTCAGATGAACCGGCGTTGGAATTCCAGCTCTGATGCTAATTACATAAGTGATTCTGGCTCTCTGGGGCTCGGTTTCCTCACCTGTCAAGTAGGGATCTAGTCTGTTACATTGCAGGGTTCTTGGGAGAATTCGGAAAATCTGCATCTGCAAAGTGCTACTATGGCTTCTGGCATCTTGGAGGAATGTCACACATGTAAATCAAAGAAACATAAGCACATCCAGAGCCCCTTGGACCTCTCCCAGGCACTGAGCCCCACCCTGTTTGGGTCTCCTCATATAAATCTTGCTTATGCAAACCACCTTACACAAACTTTACTGATCCATGTTGGTCTGACCTGCTGAGGAACAGTATAGAACTCTCTGTATCACGTAGGGAGCTTCTCTGATGGCTTCTGACAGTGCTTACAGAAAATTGCCTCAAATGCAACATCCTATAGGGAAAAAGGAAGGCAGCTTGGGCTCAGACAGACCTGGCTTTGCTACCTCCTATTCTACTATTTAAAAATGTTTACTCAGTACCTATTTTATCCAGATCACTATATTGAGTGCTGCATGATCTCAGGAAAGTGCAGGAATTCTGCCAGAGACAAGGCAATTGGGGATGGAGGAGGAACAAACACAGGGCTTGTCCTTTTTTTGAACACAGGAAAGGATCTCCTCCTCCAATTTCTAAGCCTAGCTCAGCTATCCAGGGGACTGGAAAGTCATGATCACCCTAAAGGGGTTTGCAGAATTGGAAAAAAGATGCCTGAGGTCACCAACAAATCATAACCCTCTGAGATTTAGAACAGTAGAAATGCTAATCCTAAAACCCCACTAGGTGAGGGGCAAAGGCAGTTGACATGCCAACATGCTTCCCTTTCATTGATTTCTGGAGAATGTCTCCAGGTTTTCCAAAGGCGATAGATCTGACACTTGACATTAAATGGATAGTAAGTACAAGAGTTCGGATGAGGGCAGAATGGTGTCAGGGGATAATAGTCTTCTACTTACCTCAGTCAAATGAGCATAGATGACTAAAGGAAAAAGTTGGGGGACGTGCTGGCTAGTCTCCACAGACCCATAATCCTTCCTTTTCTACTCTGCCCTGGAAGGTTGACCTGAATAGGTGACATCAGCAAGTTCACTGTTGGGTTGCCCTGGGATGGTTACATCCTTGACCAAAGGTCACACCTACTGTCTGGGGACCCTTCCTATGCAGCTAGATTCTGAGTTCTCTCCATGACCCTTTGTGTCTCATGGTAGTCACAGCTCCCAGGTGTTGATAACCCGCGTAGCACTGCTCCATTCCTTCTTGGCTTCCATATATTCTGGATACATTGTTGGGAATAATCCCTCTATTAAACTTTCCTCAATTGCCCAGTTTGGGTGCAAGCCATCTGCTTCCTGCTGGGATCTTGATAGTGATTTATGCACAGAGCAACAGGGATCACGTAATGACCTTTTCCATTTATTAAGCTTTTGTCAGTATAATGACTTTAGTGAGATGTCTCCATGTACTGAAGAATAAACATGAAACAGTTTATTCTTATTCTAACATTTATCAACTATATTCTATTACATCCCCTTTTGGGGGCAAGACGCAAGTTCTCTATATCACAGCTCAATAAGAATGCATAGCTTTCGACCACTCTTGGTTACAAAGGAAATCTCATTCCATTTTTAAAGATAGTGCCATTCATTTTAACACTTCAGTCTCATACTTGTAATCCTTCCACCTCACCCCATGCAGGTTTGGCTAGTGGCTCTGGTCCCTGAGGACAGGGCCCACGGTCAGTTCTCATATACATCCCCTTCACCATCCTTTTCCCTGTGCTTCCCACTTGGTATTGGGAGTGAGGTGGAGAAAGCAGCAAAGACACACTGTCCCTTCTTAAGTGACAGGGGAGGAGCTGGATTCTCTAAGATAGACTGAGGTGTTTCTCTAACGTTGACTGGCCGTTGACTTTCTTTTGTTGAAGAAAGCCCTCCAAAAATCATCCTGAATGGAAATTATTGGTTTTCATTTGACCTCTTCTCCTCCCATTCACTACTCCATCAAAGGCATCCCAGCCACACTTCCTTGCTTTGGGAGTATCTCACTTACTAAATATCCTGCCCCAGGGGTGCCAGCAAAATTGCTCAAGTCCAGCCACTCAGTGATGAAGGAAAATTCCCATGTCCTTGCTGACTGCCCTTTGGCATTCAGCTCCACCATCTCTCTCCTGTCTTTCTCACACCATGCCAGTATTGGGAATTTTGCTGATTCATTGTTAAGCAGCTCCAAGAAGATCAGTCCCCAGCTTAGTGGAGAGGGCACTTCTTGAGTATCCCCAATCTTTATGAGTGAGCACTTTTTATGGACCCCTTTTCCCTGTGCTTCAGGAAGGGGAAACTCTTGCAGAGGTGAAGGGAAAGACTAACACTTCCCTAAGCTGTGATGTCCTTTCTCTGTGCCAGCCCCCCTCTACTGTGAAATTAGAAAAATGAGAATGTTCTCAGCAAGCCCTCTTGGGCAGGCGCTGCCTCCCAAATTTGGCACTTTTCTACTTTGTTCTCATCTTTAGGTCTTAGTCGTAATTCTATGAAAATCAAAAGAAGTCTCACTCAGCACCTAACACTTGCTTGTTCCACCAAATTTTGATATGAATCCCACATCTATTACTTCATTTGATTTTCAAAAGAAGTCTAAATTTGTAGGGATAGTGTGAACCTCATTTTATAGAGAGGTAAACTAAGGTCTAAGGAAGATAAGTGACTTGCATAAAAAAATTAATGATAGAATATAGATTTGATAATAGAAACCAGGTCTCTCTATTCTCTGCCCAGTGATTTTTCTGATAGCAGATTAGGCTGTGAGCTCCTTGAGGGCCAAGAGCATATTTTGTTTATTTCTGCTCCTTATGCACTTGACAAAGATAATGTTATGCAAATATCAACTAAATGGAAGAGCAAATAATTTTCTAGACTTTCCACCTAGTCCCAGAAACTCAGACTGGAGTTAAAAGCCATCTAATCCAACTCTTCAGCTGGTGGTTGAACACCATCTACAAATCCATTTTCCTCCTTGATATTGCTCTTTAGTCTCTTAAAACCTATGATCAAAAGCTCCGAGCATTCTCTTCTTTCAGCCAAACATCTTCAGTTAATATAATGATTCCACTAGGGTCATGGTCTTGAATCTTTCATGGCCCAAACCTCAGCTGTCAGCAGCAGCAGCAGTAGCATGATTTTCCAGGCACTGTGCTAATTATTTACACTCTCTTTTTTAATTCTCACAAGAAACGTATGGGGAAGATGTCATGATTATTATCCCAATTTTAAGATGAGAAAACTGAGGCTTAGACTAGTTATATTACTTTTTCAGCATCACACAGCTAAAAAAGAGTAGCAATATTTTGAACCCAGGACTCTCTGATTCTAGGGCCTGAGGTTTTGCACATGACAGCTCTCAAACAGGATCCCTAGTTGTGGTCTGACCAGGACAGTGTACACTGGAGATATTGATCCCTTCATTCTAAAATACTATACTAAAGTTGCCTGCACCATCTAGAAAAATATTCTCCTTTATAATGAAAAACAGATTCTTGCTTCTCCGCACTGTCTTGAAAATATAGTTTTGTGGCATTCTCCTTTTTCATATGTGTTTCTCTTCCAGGCACTCCCATTCCATGGAGCTATTGGTTTTAAGAGACCAATACACATCTTCCTCATCATTAAGATCTGACAGGAGGAGTGAAGTGTGAGTACATCAAGGCAATTGGCATGTCACTCCTGTCAGTAAAGGAAGGCTGCTTGCTGAGAAGATGATTCATGTTGTTTTGAGTGAAGCTGAAATAGAAAACTTCTCTATACCTTTCCCATCCCCCACAATCCTGTGCCCATGAGATATTTCTCCAGAGGGTGACTATGACATTGGGAGATACCCTGAGACCTGTAGACATTCTGACTGCAGTATCATCGATTTATTAAACTAGGAGAAGCTTTAGAATTCATCCACACAATCCCTCACCAAATAGAAAACACTGAGAAACAGAGAGGGACAGTCACTCACCCAGTGTCACACAGCAGCTTACTGATAAGCATAGCACTACTCTCTAGATTCCCAGGCTTGGCTTCTTGTCACTGAATACTGCTCCATCAACCAAGAATTTGACAGATAAGACCTTCTAGCCAAGGGATAGATGAAAAATCTCACTTCTTGATCTACTCTATGACAGTCATTGTGCATTTTGTCTTCATGAGCATTATAACTTCTTGAAACCTGTATTAGCTTTATGTTATAGATGAGGGAACTAAGGCTCAAATTTTTAAGTACTTTTTCTATTTTCACATAGCAGAAAAGTGGCAGAACTTACTTGTAGAACCAGGTCTCTCCAATTCCAAAGCTTGTGTCCCTTCCAGTAATGACATGTCCATAGCTGAACCCTGATCTTTCTCCTCTCCTCTTCTCTGTCTCTCCCTCTTCTTTCCCTCTCTCTCTTTCTCTCTCCTTCTCCCTCTCTCTTTCTCTTTGTAGGGTCCCTTTTCCTAGTAAATGGAACCACCATCTACACAGTGGCTCAGACCAGAAACTGGAAGTCTTCCCTCCCTTTCAAAACCCACATTTAATTAAGCTCCAAGTTTTGTACATGCTACTTGCTAAAAATCTACCTACTTCTCCCCTCCCCACTGCCACTGCCTTTCATCATGACATTACCAGCTACCACTTGGACCACCATAGAAGGCTTCCAATCTACCCCCCATCTCCACACTACACGTTGGAGCTAGAGGGATCTTTTTATCTGACTGTGGAACTTCTCTACCTAAAACTCATTGATGGCTTGCTATTGCCTTTGGGACAAACCCTCAAATCCCTAGCAGAGTTGACAAGATCCTCTAATGATGCCTCTGTTCCCCATTCAGACCTGCTTCCCTTCCTGCTCTCTGGTTTGCTGTCCAGCCCTTCCATGTGCTTGGGGACATCTTTGCTTGGCTAACACTCAGACTTCAGGTCTCAGCCTGAACTTCACTTATGCAAGTTCACCTTCCAGAACTTTCCAGATCAGCTCCCTCTTTTAGACACTCCCATGGCAATTTCGTTTAATCGTTAGTCTCATTCAACAACCCTGAAACAGATGTTCCGTGTCTATCTTCCCCTGTGGACCATGTGCTCTGTGAGGATTGGAGCTCTGACTCTCCTGAGTGTTCTGTTTTCCCCAGTACCAAGCCCAATGCATGGCACATGGTGAGTGTTCAATTAATACATGGTGAATGAATGAATGAAATTAAGGATTAACTTTCCAAGTGAAAGGATAAATAATGTGTGGGACCTGAGCATTTCTGCTATAGATAGCCTCTAATTCACATCCTTACAGACTGCTGCACATGGGAAACATAGAATCCAGGTATCAAGTGTGGTTTGTCTTGTGCTATTTAGTACTTCTTGTTTTCTCTAGAACACTTCTTGTTTTCTCAAAATGAATGGTACCATTGTAAACAATAGCTGATGCAGAATTGTTTTGGATTCACTAGCATTGATTAACATGGTGAATTTAATCATTGCATGCAACATCTTGGTCACATTCTTTTTTTATTTCCATTGCCAAATATTAAATGTGTGCTGGCTTAACCTCCTACTAATGGTCTTCCTTCAGTGATAACCACTGGGCCAGCACATGTGTCTGAGTGTTGGCAGCAATATTTATATATAAACACAATGTGCCTAGATGTAGCAACTTAGAACAACAGAGGGCTTGAAGGATCTCTGGGAATCATTAAACACAACCCTTTTACTTCACTGATGTGAACACTGTACTTCCAGGTCAAGAGGGTAGATTAACTATATGCTAAAATTACCCTTTCCACAGTTCAAACTCATAGAAATTCTGGATGGAACATTTTAAAAAATACAAAAACTGACTACAAAGCAAGGAAGGGAAATCTCCCTCTGCCAGAAATTCAGAGGGAACCCCAGTGGTGAGTGGAAGCTGAAGCTGAATTGCTCCTGAGGGGATTAGGTCCAACGCAAGTTTCAGGGATTGAAGTTTCAATGTTCACGTTGGAAAGGGGTTGGGTCAAGACTCAGCTCACTAGAGGGATCTGAAGCTAGGAGCCCTGCATGGACCTGGGAGTTAGAATAGGCTTTTTGTCCATGAAAGAGGATCTGAAAATCTCCAACAAGTAGCATTAGACCATAGCCAGAAGCAAGCCTATGTACACTGGCTGAGGGTGGAATACAACATGAAATGGAAATTCTAAAATTGTGCCTTAACATGAGCAAACCTGACTTGTCTTATATGTGTGGAAAACCAAAATTCTAGAAACTAACCTAGAAAACAATTTAGAGGGAATAAACTCTATAGTGCCTGGTCAAGGACAAACATTAAAGTACCTTATTGACTTTGGATAGAAAATCAGAAGCTACTTTAGGGAATTTGTAACTTTATACAACATTTGGAAGGACTTGGAGAACAAAATCAGGAAGGTCATTGCTGGCCTTCAGGATCTGGAAGTGCAGGAATAGCAGGCAGACTGCCACCAGTGAGCTCAGTTGCTTGAAGTGGGAGATTTTTCAGAGCAAGAGTCAGAAAGCTATGGCCTGTGGGCCAAACCTGGATCACCGCCTGTTATTGTACTGCTGGCTACCTAAGAATGTTTCTTTATATTTACAAAGGGAAGTAAAAAAGAAGAATGAATATGTAATGGAGACCTTATACAGCCTGCAAGATGGAAATATTTATACCTAGTCTTTTACAGAAGAAGTTTGCTCGACCCTTGCTCATGAGGCTATCTGGAAGGCACTTGGCAAAACCCCACCTTTGCTGTCTGTCAGTGCACTTGCATACTCCTGCAGCATCTGTGGCTGGAGAACAGCTTTTCCACTTTCCAAATCGTGCGTGTTTCTCATTGCCAAAATCTATTCAAAGGACTCTGGGAAATGTAATTCTCACGTTTCACTCTTAGATATAATGGAGAATGTCAAAAGGGCAGGGATGATACTGAAGTGACAATCTAGATGGGAAGTTCACAACCCAGTGCAAATGTGTGAGAAAAACCCTGCATAAGATAACTCACACAGAAGATGAAATTGCAGAACAAAATTCCAAAACATACATATGTATATCTTCATATAAATATATAATTAAATATATATTATATAGTATATAATAAATATATATTATAAGCATGTCTATATATATTCAAATGCATAATAAATCAATGCATGTAAGAAGGATCACAAACCCTCCAAAATAGGGACACAAATATGAGAACCAGAGGTAACATTTTGATCTGGAGAGAAATTTAATGAACATGCTTAAAATGTTCAAAGAATTAAAGGAAAAATGAGAACAAAATGAAAAAGGAGATTTCTTTCAAGTAAATATTTTAAAAAGCCAAAGTAACCACCAAGATACCAGTTCATACCCAATTTACTGTCTATGGAGCTTTGCTGGAAAAAAAAATCTATTAGATAGGAGTAGATATAAGAAATAAGCATGGGGCTTCCCTGGTGGCGCAGTGGTTGAGAATCTGCCTGCCAATGCAGGGGACACGGGTTCAAGCCCTGGTCTGGGAAGATCCCACATGCCGCGGAGCAACTGGGTGCGTGAGCCATAACTACTGAGCCTGCGCGTCTGGAGCCTGTGCTCCGCAACAAGAGAGGCCGCGACAGTGAGAGGCCGCGACAGTGAGAGGCCCACGCACCGTGATGAAGAGTGGCCCCCGCTCGCCGCAACTAGAGAAAGCCCTTGCACAGAAACGAAGACCCAACGCAGCCAAAAATAAATAAATAAACAAAATAAATTTATTTTAAAAATTTAAAAAAGAAATAAGCATGAGGAAATAATTGGCAAACTAATTGGTTAATCTAAATAAGTAAACAAGTATTGACTATAATATGAATAAACAATAAGAATGACAATATTCATATAAGTGTTTAAGCTGGAACTATTAAACCAGATAACAATATCATGGAGGTTGGTGTAGGTTGCTGGCAGAGAGCTGTGCAAACATGCTCAGATCCACATCTCTTTTGAGAACAGGATATAGACACTGGTTGACTTTAGAGTTTATTAGAAAATTTGAAATTTAGGCAGATATGTTAAAATCCCATGGATAAATATTAAATGAATAATTTTGTACTTTTTCAAAATACAGTAGTAGAAATATGAGCATTGAAGCAAATTTATTATTCCAACAGAAGGTAAGAAAGGATGAATAGCAGAGGACCAGGGGCTCCAGGAGGAGTCCTGGAGAAGCCAATGTCATGCAGCCAGTTTAGACTGGGCAAGGACCATGCCCATGGGGCATGACTCCCAGCTCACTGTTACCTCATTTACAAGATGTCTGTTTCCATAGAGCACTACTGATTTTTGCAGAGGAACCTTGTGAGTCCCATTGACAAATTTTTGTCCTCCTATAAAAGTTAATATGTAATTTGATAGTATAATGAGTGAAAAAACTGTGCTTTGTATTTAAGTATATGTGGTTTAAGTATCAACTATTGCACCCACTAGCTGTATCCTTGGCTAAAGCATTTAACTTCTCAGCTTCAAGTTCATCATTTGCTGAATTAAAGTAATAATAGCTATCTCACAGAGTTACTCTGAATATCAATTTATTCAACATAGATTAAACAAACATAAAGCACCTGGTTTAATTATGGATGCTTAATACAAGTTCAATAAATATAGCTAGAGTTAATGGTAGAGGAAGCCTGCCAGAGGCTCACCTAAATAGTGCCAGTTATGAGACATGGAGACAGGTCTGGTGGCTTAGCAGAAGTTGGCCCACAGGCTAACACCTGTTTTTGTAGACATAATTTTAATGGAACCCACCCATACCCACTGTTTATGTACTGTCTGTGGTGACTTTTGCAACAGCTGGGTTGAGTAGTTGTATCAGAGACCATGTTTCCAGCAAAGTCTGCAATATCTACTATCTGGCCCTTTTAGAAAAAGTTGGCCAACTCCTGGCTTAAGGAGTACACATGCTCAGACAATCTCCACTGCTCTATAAATGTTGAGGCCAATCCTATGTCTTTAAAATAGACCAACTCGTTATATAGTGGGTCAATTAAGATGAGCTCAAACTACTTTCAGCCTACTTATTACAAGTGCTTTCACCTCCCTTGCTTTGGTCCCATCTAGTGATGACCTATCTTCCTACCTCTAACTTTATCTCTATTTTCTGATCTGCGCTTACCTATTGAAACTGATAATTGAACCTGACTTTCCTAGATTAATCTTTGAAACAACCACAAGACCCAGGTTGTACTTTCCTCTGTCTTTTCTTGCTCTGATTGTTTTGTGTAAATGTCCTGTCTTATCTAGATCTAGTCCTCCATGAGGGAAGAAGACACCAGAATCACTCTGAGAGCAAGGATCCTATCTTACCTCTGTTTTTCTCACAGATGCTGACACATGAGAGTACCTAAGGAAATGTCTATTGAATAAATAACATTATGTAAAGAGAGGAAAATCCAGACATGTATAGAGAACAAGCTGGCCAAAGGAAAAGAGAGAGGAGGAAGGGAAATGTGCATACCTTAGTTTCATAGGAGCCAGGGAATATTAGGGAATTAGTGAAAGATGAGATAGAAACAGCAGGAAGAACCCAGATCAAAGAGGGTTATGTGTACATGGTAAAACATTCGGATTTGATTTTGAAAGCATTTGAAAGATTTACAATCAGAACTGGGACAAACTTTTTTTACCTGTTTCAGTGTCCTGTGATTTGAAGGTAGAGGGATAGAGGTGGCAGGGATGGAGAAAAGAGAAAGGAAAGAGTTTAAGGACTGTGATATCCCCGCCCCACCCTGCTGGGCCTTGAAGTGCAGGGAGATGAACCCTGTGAAACTCCAGTTCCCAGGCAGCCGAGCCAACTGGCTTCAGTTCAGTTTGGCAATGGGGGCATTGGTGGCAGTTTGGAGGGTGTGAGAAGAGAAGCTACCAGGGTATTTCTGCCCTGTTTTTCTGTTCCACAGGTGTCTCCAACAGTGTCTGCCTCTCCTTTACTGTCACAGCACCCTGTGCCAGCCCCTCTCTGGATATTCCCAGGCCCTACTGATGCACCTCTCTCCTGGGTTCTTATAACACTGTCATTCAATGTTATTTTCTTTGGTCCCTACAGCCCTAGGGGTGGAAGCAGCTTTCTCTTAAATTTCTAATCTCTAGGTTGACTCACTGTCTCCACTTAAACTTTCAGCTCTACTAACAAGTTTGTCACCATTTCACCATGCCAAATCCTCCCTATTAAGCTTCCTGTGTGGGTTCTGTTTTTCTGACTGGACTCCAGTCAAGAGGTGAAAGAAGATCAAAGAACTTGCATTTATTTATCTCTGCATCCTTGGTCTTCTGGCCTGACACAGTAGGTACTCATTGATTTAAACTATTGAATGAAATGAACACTCTTCCTGTCTCTTTTCCAACTCCTAGTAATAATGAATCCAAAAAGTAAAGATGAAAGTGATAGCAAAGATAAGAATGTGTTCTCTCAATTCCCATACATGAAAGAATCATAGTGAGACAAGTTCACACATTAGGGGCTGCCATGCACGCTGGGGCCACGGGAAGCAACCTTCCCATAAGACCTGGTCTAGACAAGGCGGCTGGAATACAGAAGCCACTCCAATTTGCTTGGAAGGATCAAATTTAGATAAAATGCTGGAACTCTAAAAGCCTTGCAGTTCAGGTCAGAAGACTGGATGGCAGTTGACAGCTATACAGAGCTCAGCAGGACAGGAAGACCTAAGAACAGCAGATATGGGCTCATGCTTGCCAGTGTGGTAGCCAGTTTCTAAACCCCAACCAATCTCCGGAATATTTTTTGTAATCAGCCTTTCCAGCATTCTACAAGTTGTTTTTTGTTTTTTTGGGTTTTTTTGTGGTATGCAGGCCTCTCACTGTTGTGGCCTCTCCCGTTGCGGAGCACAGGCTCCGGATGCGCAGGCTCAGCAGCCAGGGCTCACTGGGCCCAGCCGCTCTGCGGCATGTAGGATCTTCCTGGACCGGGGCATGAACCCATGTCCCCTGCATCGGCAGGCGGACTCTCAACCACTGCGCCACCAGGGAAGCCCCCTCTCTACAAGTTTTTAATCACACTTTCCTTAGGAGGCAGCGGGACACACTGGAATGAACACAGAACTTGGAATCTGAAAACAGGATGCTCATTTTGAATTTGCTGCTTAATAACCTTGTGAGCTTGGTTAGGATATTAAACTCTTTAAACTACAGTTTTTTTCATCTATAAGATAGAGATAATAATACCTACATCATAAGGAAATTGTGACATCCAAATGAAATTATGTAATATATTAATAAATAAGTAGAGTAGTGTGGTTAAAGAGAGGGGCTATGATGTCAGGTTTGGGTTGGAGCCTCTTTTCTGCCCTTATTCATCACTCTAGACCATTGTCTCTTTACCTGCAAAATGAGGAAAAGCATGTCTACTTGATAGTGTTTTTGTAAAGATTAAGATAAATAATTGTAAATTGCTCAGCAAGGCCCTTGTATCTTATAAGCACTCAATATTATCAAAATCAATATGTCCTGTCTTGCACATTTGAGACACACACTTATGTGCATTCTTTAATCTTCACAACACTCCATGAGGTGACTATTGCTATTAATACCATCTTAAAGATGTTTATACTGAGGCTTCACTTGCCAAAG
Source organism: Hyperoodon ampullatus (assembly GCF_949752795.1). Taxonomy (NCBI): domain Eukaryota; kingdom Metazoa; phylum Chordata; class Mammalia; order Artiodactyla; family Ziphiidae; genus Hyperoodon; species Hyperoodon ampullatus. Next base: position 48,252,483 of record NC_136915.1, read on the forward strand.
ATATCAGTCATCTTTGCCTAGGATTACACAGTTACTTACATAATCAGATCTGATTCTGACTGCAAAACACTTACTCAGAAATAATATGCATATTACCTCTGAATTATCAGTTATTAATATTGTTGTTATTACTATTGAAACCTGTGTTAGGTGGCTGGCACAGATTGGATATTTTTATTAATTTCCCACCTTTTATGTGTAAAGGAACATTTACTATCACCTATCATATATACCATTGTGGGTGAGGTTTAAGAGTCATTTTCTCAAGTGGATTAGGGTCATTTTTCACACTGATATACAAACAGAGATTTTTTTTTTTTTGCCATGGAGGCAGGAAATCCTGCTTATTTTTAAAAATTTTAGTGCAGTATCTGAATCAAAGATGGTGTATATTATGGAGAGATTTTTAATAAAAGTAATACAATGTCATCTGTATTTTTTTACAGTAAGCTAAGGAAAAGAGCAATAGACTTGGAGTCCAGGACGTCGGGGGTTAGGTACAGCTCTGTGACCTTGAGCATACCCCCAGATCTTGCTGGGCTTTAGTTTCCTGGTCCATAAACTGAGACTATTAAATGATGTGACTTCTGGCATCTCTTCCAATCCTAAAATATGAATGTTATTTTGCCCACAATGTCAATATCTTTTATAATGATGATGGCAATAGAAGAAATGTACTTAACAGGGCACCTACAAGTCCTCATCTGATAGCACTAATGTGGGCTCATCTCCTCTCATACTTGGCTTGCAGCAAAGTGTTATTCTAAAATTACAGCTCCCACAAATCACATTATTTCTATGTATTAAGCTGAACCCTAACACTTGAAGTTTGAAGTTTTTATGATTTTGGCCAGAGTAGACATCCTGTTTTCCAGCAAGACAGGACTTTAAAATTCACTTCTCTGCAAATCCACTCTCTCTCTCAAAATCATATTTTGACGAGTTAAGTGCAAATGAATCAAAAACATATGGGTTTCATGTTCCTTGGAATTCACATGGGTGAAAAGTGGACTTCAAAGTGTGTGCTCTTTCCACTGATGGAGGAAGGCAGAATCCTTTTTAGCTACCTATGGATAGGTAGTGGATTAGAAAGACAATGAGGAAGGCAGGGATTAGAACTTGTTGCAGGAGACCCCCAGGACCTGAGCACCAGGAGTCAGGGAGGAAGGATCAGCATTGAGGAGGGTGCCAGCAACTGGGAGACTAAGGGGGCTTGAATGCAGGGCAGCACCAAGATTTATGCCAAATAGCAGCTTCATCTGGAGCTGCCATATTGAGCCAGTCCCACATAAAGATGATTTTGGGGACTTCCTTGGTGGTCCAGTGGTAGAGAATCCGTCTTCCAATGCAGGGGACATGGGTTCGATTCCTGGTTGGTGAACTAAGATCCCACATGCCGTGGGGCAACTAAACCTGCGTGCCACAACTACTGAGCTCTCATGCCTCAACTAGAGAGCCTGAGTGCCACAAACTACAGGGCCCTCGTACTCTGGAGCCCGCATGCCACAACTAGAGAGAAAACCCACACGCCACAACTAGAGAGAAGCACACATGCCACACTGCACAGCAATAAAGAGCCCACATGCCTCAACGAAGATCCCGCGTGACACAACTAAGATCAGACACAGCCATAAAAATAAAATAAATAAATATATTTTTTTTAAAGATGACTTTTTGAGCTCAGTTCCAAAACTAAAAGAAAACTCAATGGCCAGGATAGATCAACAGCTCAATGACTCCTGGCCCAGGCCAATCCCACCACCATAAATGAGTCTCCCTCATAAATGACTCTCCCTCAGAGAGTCTCTCTGTCTGTGACAGACAACAGAATATTATAATTTTTAAAATGTCATTACTAGTATCATTAATAATGTTACATTATTGTGAATAGCATGTATCCAGTTCCTACTATGTGACAAACACTGGATTAGGTACTTGTAAATTATTTAATTTAACTCTTATAACAGATTAAATCCAAATCATGACCCCTTCAGGGGTTTAGAAAGTTGAATTATGTTGTCCAGTTACTTTGTAAGTAGCAGAATAAGGATTTGAACAGAAAGTTCTGAGGAATACATTGTATGAAACTATAGGTATGAAGAACTAGATATCTTGAATAGCTGAAAACAACAACAACAAAAGCTATGGAAACCTTTGCTTTGCTTCCTCCTGAAAGAGGAAAAAATCACTCAGTGATGATAAAGAAATAAAAAGGTTTAAACCTAGCGAAGAGTCTTCAGCATAGCAGGTATAATTCTATGATTCTCTGGTTTTCTGAGTCTAAAGCAATTACTTCCAGTTTGCATTACATAACAATCCAAACTCTTTTCATTCCTTCGTACCCATAAAGTATGAGAGATGGGAGAAGGGAAAGAATGTAATTCTAACCATTACTAAAGTGAATTTCAAAGTATACTGCCATTACTGAAACAATACTACCACAGCCCACCTTTGTCTCCCTGAATGGACTGGTAAATTTCTGTTCACCCTAAAAACTCACCTTAGATGTCAATTTCTCAGGGAAGTTACTTCCTCAGGGACATCACTCACTTCATGCCACACCTTCATTCTCCACACATTATCAGTGTGACTGCAGCACCTGGGGCTCACCTGTCATGGATTCTGCTATATTGTTTTCATTGCATGTTCTCTTCTATAGGCTCTGCTCTCCTAGAGGCAGGGGCTGCCTTTTTGTCTTTGCACCTTAGTATATAGTACATGGCTCACTAATCAATGAGTAAAGGAATGAATTAATAAATTCTTTATTAGGACTCAAACTTGGTTTCCCTGTTCACCCAGAACTCTGTTTAAACAAACCCACATCCATGCTTCTAAACTGTCTGTAATTTACTCACTATAAATAATGTGAAATTATGTGTGCATTCCCTAGGTAAAAGCTACAAGCCAGAGGCCTCCACGAGGATTCTAAGTAGGAATATATACTGCAAAGGTTATCAGCTGGCATTACATCAGAAAAGCTGTAGTCCAGAAGCAACTATGACAGCAATAGCTAGAATCAATTCCAAGGCTTTGTTATTTAGCAAAGTGAATGTTATAAATGTTTTTAATTGGTGATATTGGTAGCTGGATAATTACCAAGGCAATTGTTAGAATGAGCTCCCTTCGGTGAAATGTGTAAGAATTTGCTAAAGTATATTAGAGATTCTCCCACACTCTTACATTCTCTCACCCCACCATTATATATTCAGGGTGTAAGAATTCAGCAAGGCTTATAAGCTGTAACTCTTAAGAATGGTGCCCCCACCTTTTGCCTTGGATGGCTGGTGGTAACTTCAAGGGTCACAGAACCCTGCCTCTGGTAAGTTGCTATGTTTCCTTGGGAGCCACGTTTTATTCAAAATTCTGTTTACAGAAACTGAAAAGACGAAGAGCTGGAAATTCAACTTTAGAAAACCCATGTATGAACTGTTTGGTGTCAACTTGTTAACGATATATTTATTTTTTATGAAATGTTTATATGTATGGAAGAATTTGGTCTGGGATTAGCTTTGAGAATAACCTGGTAGCAAGGTTATGAGTGTGCAGCTAAAGCTCTCCCACCCCAAACTCTTTGAACCTACTAATTTCTACCAAAAAGAAACCAAGATGTGTGTTTAACCCAACTGGCTTAGGTCAGTTTCTAACACATGACCTTAACATCTTGCTTTATAACTAATCAAAGAAATTTGTACATATGAATTAAGGTTTCTGTAAGGAGAAATAAATGTTTATCTAAAACGCATGGAAACATATTAGTGCCTCTACCGAAAATTTCCAGATTGTTTTAAACACAATCCAGTTCTGCGAGTTGAGGATTTTTTTTTTTTTTTTTTTTTTTTTTGGGTCGTACGCGGGCCTCTCACTGTTGCGGCCTCTCCTTCTGCAGAGCTCAGGCTCCGGACGCACGGGCCCAGCCTCTCCACGGCATGTGGGATCTTCCCAGACCGGGGCACGAACCCATGTCCCCTGCAGCGGCAGGCGGACTCTCAACCACTGTGCCACCAGGGAAGCCCAGTTGAGGATTTTTGTACTTGCTAATGCAAAGCTCCTTTTGCCTTTATGAGCAATAGATTCAAGCGAATAAAAGAGGACTTCCCTCTAAAATCTGGTCCCCTATTCATAAGTGACTTTTACTTCCTATTGTTTTATAAGAGTGCTTTCCAAAGTGTCACATGCTAACCCTCCCCCACCAAAAAAAAATGACTTTTGTGGTTATATGGTCAAACTTTCAGTTGTAGTTAAAAGAACTCACACTAGCTAATTTGAGCAGAAAGAATTTTACAGAAACAGTATTCTATAACTGAATGTTAAGTGCTAAATGCAGCCAGCAAAGGTGTCTAGCTACACCATTAGGATGGCCCATAGGACTCCGGTGAGTGTTTCTCAGACTTTAATATGTATGCAAATCTTCTGGGCTTTGGTTAATACAGATTCCCATTTTACAGGTCTAGGGTGTGGCCTGAGCTTTTGCTTTTATAACAAGCTCGCTGGTGATGCCAGTGCTGGTCTGTGAACCACACTTTGAGTAGTGACTGTATATAGCAGAGTCCTCACTGCCATTGCTGCCATCTGCCAAAGGGCACTCACGATGCTAAAAGTGGACACTAGAGCTTCTGCCTCAACTCCCTCCCCCCCAAAACCAAACATCTCTCCATTTTCCCTTTCCAGAAGATTTAATCATTCTGGGCTATCTCCTCTCATTGCCTCTTCTTCCCTCTAAAACTTGTTTAAGTATGTTTGCTTGGCATAACCTAAGTCAAATACTGCACTTTAGTTCAAGGATGTCAGCAAATGTACTTTGGGGAGTTCCAGCCAATGTAGGAAAACATGCTAGAAAGGGGCTGACTTGGGTGTTGAGTGAGCCAATCTGTAGTATTTTCTAAAAATGTTGACATTAAAATAATCACTAACATCTATTTTAAGCTAACTATGTACCAGATATTATGATAAATGTTTTACTTGTAGTATTTTATTTAATCTCCACAAAAACTCCATGAAGTAGAAATTATTATTATCCACTTACAGATTAGGAAACTGAGAGACAGAGTTGTTAGCAGATTTGTCCAAGGCCACAAAGATAATCAGTGATAAAGAATTTGAATATAAGTGGTCAAACTCCAAAGTCTACATTCACTACTAATCCACACTGTCTTATATAAGACTGAAAAATCGTATTGCCATATTAGAGATGCATGAAGATAGTGCACTGTAAAGTCTCAGATAAACTCTACTATAAAGAAACCTGTTGAGAGACTTCAGAGCCAAGGTCACAGTACAGAGTGTACGTTTTTTCTTTCTAGCATAAATCCGTGCTGTGCGGTAGCCATCTACGCATCCTCAGGGTGTGAGAGTCTCTAGAGACCTAAAATCCCAGCACCTGACCCTCCACCTCAGATTTATTCCAGGCCTGAGTGCTTTTTTCTCCTCTTCTTATATATTGGAAAGTTTCTTGGATTGACTTCTAAAGACTCATGTTGCCTAAGGAAGACACCAGGAGAGGAAAGAACTGGAGTCTTGAATGGCTCTATCTTGGGAACAGTTCAGCTTTGAGGGTGTGGCCACTGAATTCACTCAGGAGGAGTGGGAATGCCTGAACCCTGCTCAGAGGGCCTCATAACGTGACATGATGGTGGAGACCTACAGGAACCTGTTCTCCTTAGGGAAGGTCTAGAAGATTAAACTGTCCTCCCACTGTGCCTACCCCTGCGGACACACCAATGGAAGACTGCGCCCCAGGTGGTCAGTAAGGGAATATGTGCTCTGGTCCAGTTTCAGGAGCAGACACTGGTGAAAGGAACACATACAGAGGTGGGGGTGACACAACAGGTCCAGAGACCTACCTAGAGCTCTTGGAAGTCCTCTCAGGGAGGTGGGGGTTTCATGTAGCTCACCGTGGGGGTAAGGACACTGATAGTGGAAGCACCAGGGAATTATTATTTTTTTATTGATTATTTATTTTTAAAATGTTCTTAAATTTTTTTTTTTACTGTTGTATTTTCTTTTGTGGTTGTTGTTCCATTTTTATTTTTTCTAATATATTTTCTAATTTTATTTTATTTTTTTCTTTGCTATTGTTCTGCTCTTTTCATTTGTTGTCTGTTTTTTGTGGGGTTTTTTTGTTTGTTTTTGTTACACGACGTGGCTTGTGGGGTCTTGGTTCCCAGGCCGGGGGTTGGGCCTGAATCCCTGTGGTGGGAGTGCTGAGTCCAAGCCACTGGACTAACAGAGAACTTCAGGCCCCAGGAAATATTAATTGGTGTGAGATCACCCAGAGGTCCTTACCTTGGCACCAAGACCTCACTCCACCCAACTGCCTGTAAACTCCAGTACTGGATGCCTTAAGCCAAACAACCAGGAAGACAGGAACAGAGCTCCACCTATTAACAAAAATGAGATGACCGGCTGGTTGTTTGGCCTGAGGCGACCCAACACTGAAGCCTACCCAGGATCTTTGGTGGGGCTAATGGTGGACTCTGGGAGGGCTCACACCAAGGAATACTACCCAGAATTTCTGCTGCAGATGTCCTTCTCCTCTCTGTGAGACACAGCCACCCCTCGCCTCTGAAGGAGACCCTCCAACACTAGCAGCCATGTGGATGAAAGGCTCTTGTTGCTGCAGCCAGGAGTCATTGCTGTGCCTCTGAGGTGGGAAAGCCAACTTCAGGAAACTTATCCACAAGAGACCTCCCAGCTCCACATAATATCAAAAGGCAAAAATCTCCAAGAGATCTCCATCTCAACACCAGCACCCAGCTTCACTCAACAACCAGCAAGCTACAGTGCAGGACACCCTATGCCAAACAACTAACAAGGCAGGAACACAATACCACCCATTAGCAGAGAGGCTGCCTAAAATCATAATAAGTCCACAAACACCCCAATACACACCACCAGACGTGGACCTGCCCACCAGAAACACAAGATCCAGCCTCATCCACCAGAACACAGGCACTAGTCACCTCCACCAGGAAGCCTACACAACCCACTGAACCAACTTTAGCCACTGGGGACAGACACCAAAAACAACAGGAACTACGAACTTGCAGCCTGCAAAAAGGAGACCCCAAACACAGTAAGTTAAGCAAAATGAGAAGACAGAAAGACACACAGCAGTTGAAGGAGCAAAATAAAAACCCACCAGACCTAACAAATGAAGAGGAAATAGCAGTCTACCTGAAAAAGAATTCAGAATAATGATAGTAAAGATGATCCAAAATCTTGGAAATAGAATAGACAAAATGCAAGAAACATTTTACAAGGACCTAGAAGAACTAAAGATGAAACAATCAACGATGAACAACACCATAAATGAAACTAAAAATACTCTTGATGGGATCAATAGCAGAATAACTGAGGCAGAAGAATGGATAAGTGACCTGGAAGATAAAATAGTGGAAATAACTACTGCAGAGCAAAATAAAGAAAAAAGAATGAAAAGAACTGAGGACAGGCTCAGAGACCTCTGGGACAACATTAAACGCACCAACATTCGAATTATAGGGGTTCCAGAAGAAGAAGAGGAAAAGAAAGGGTCTGACAAAATATTTGAAGAGACTATAGTTGAAAACTTCCCTAATATGGGAAAGGAAATAGTTAATCAAGTCCAGGAAGCATGCAGAGTCCCATACAGGATAAATCCAAGGAGAAACACACAAAGACACATGCTAATCAAACTGTCAAAAATTAATACAAAGAAAACATATAAAAAGCAGCAAGGGGGCCTCCCTGGTGGCGCAGTGGTTGAGAGTCTGCCTGCCGATGCAGGGGACGCGGGTTCATGCCCCGGTCTGGGAGGATCCCACATGCCGCGGAGCGGCTGGGCCCGTGAGCCATGGCCGCTGAGCCTGCGCGTCCGGAGCCTGTGCTCCGCAACGGGAGAGGCCACAACAGTGAGAGGCCCGTGTAACGCAAAAAAAATAAATAAATAAAATAAAATAAAAAGCAGCAAGGGAAAAACAACAAATAACACACAAGGGAATTCCCATAAGGTTAACAGCTGATCTTTCAGCAGAAACTCTGCAAGCCAGAAGGGACTGGCAGTACATATTTAAAGTGATGAAGGAGAAAAACCTACAATCAAGATTACTCTACCCAGCAAGGATCTCATTCAGATTTGATGAAGAAATTAAAACCTTTACAGACAAGCAAAAGCTGAGAATTCAGCACCACAAAACCAGCTTTACAAGAAATGCTAAAGGAACTTCTCTAGGCAAGAAACACAAGAGAAGGAAAAGACGTACAATAACAAACCCAAACCAATCAAGAAAATGGGAATAGGAACATACATATTGATAATTACCTTAAATGTAAATGGATTAAATGTTCCCACCAAAAGACACAGATTGGTTGAATAGATACAAAAACACGGCCCATATATATGCTGTCTACAAGAGACCCACTTCAGACCTAGAGACACATACAGACTGAAAGTAAGGGGATGGAAAAAGATATTCCATGCATATGGAAACCAAAAGAGAGCTGGAGTAGCAATTCTCATGTCAGACAAAATAGACTTTAAAATAAAGACTATTAGAAGAGACAAAGAAGGACACAACATAGTGATTAAGGGATCGATCCAAGAGGAAGATATAACAATTGTAAACATTTATGCACCCAACATAGGACCACCTCAATACATAAGGCAAATACTAACAGACGTAAAAGGGGAAATCAACAGTAACACATTCATAGTAGGGGAATTTAACACCCCACTTTCACCAATGGACAGATCATCCTAAATGAAAATAAATAAGGAAACATGAGCTTTAAATGATACATTAAACAAGATGGACTTAATTGATATTTATAGGACATTCCATCCAAAAACAACAGAATACACATTTTTCTGAAGTGCTCATGGAATATTCTCCTGGATAGATCATATCTTGGGTCACAAATCAAGCCTTGGTAAATTTAAGAAAATTGAAATTGTATCAAGTATCTTTTCTGAGCACAATGCTGTGAGACTAGATATCAATTACAGGAAAAGAGCTGTAAAAAATACAAACACATGGAGGCTAAACAATACACTACCTAATAACAAAGTGATCAATGAAGAAATCAAAGGGGAAATTAAAAAATACCTAGAAACACATGAAAATGGAGACACAACGATCCAAAACCTATGGGATGCAGCAAAAGCAGTTCTAAGAGGGAAGTTTATAGCAACACAATCCCACCTTAAGAAACAGGAAACATCTCGAATAAACAACCTAACCTTGCACCTAAAGCAATTAAAGAAAGAAGAACAAAAAACCCGCAAAGTTAGCAGAAGGAAAGTAATAAAAAAAATCAGATCAGAAATAAATGAAAAAGAAATAAAGGAAATGATAGCAAAGATCAATAAAAGTAAAACTGGTTCTTTCAGAAGATAAACAAAATTGATAAACCATTAGCCAGACTCATCAAGAAAAAAAGGGAGAAGACTCAAATCAATAGAATTAGAAATGAAAAAGCAGAAGTAACAACTGACAATGCAGAAATACAAAAGATCATGAGAGATTACTACAAGCAACTCTATGCCAATAAAATGGACAACCTAGAAGAAATGGACAAATTCCTAGAAATGCACAACTTGCCAAGACTGAATCAGGAAGAAACAGAAAATATGAACAGACCAATCACAGGCACTGAAAGTGAAACTGTGAATAAAAATCTTCCAACAAACAAAAGCCCAGGACCAGATGGCTTCACAGGCAAATTCTATCACATTTAGAGAAGAGCTAACAGCTATCCTTCTCAAATTCTTCCTAAATATAGCAGAAGGAGGAACACTCCCAAACTCATTCTACGAGGCCACCATCAGCCTTATACCAAAACCAGACAAAGATGTCACAAAGAAAGAAAACTACAGGCCAATATCACTGATGAACATAGATGCAAAAATCCTCAACAAAATACTAGCAAACAGAATCCAACAGCACATTAAAAGGATCATACACCATGATCAAGTGGGGTTTATTCCAGGAATGCAAGGATTCTTCAATATATGCAAATCAATCAACATGATACACAGTATTAAAAATTGAAGGAGAAAAACCATATGATCATCTCAATAGATGCAGAGAAAGCTTTTGACAAAATTCAACACCCATTTATGATAAAAACCCTGCAGAAAGTAGGCATAGAGGGAACTTTCCTCAACATAATAAAGGCCATATATGACAAACCCACAGCCAACATCATCTTCAGTGGTGAAAAACTGAAACCATTTCCACTAAGATCAAGAACAAGACAAGGTTGCCCACTCTCACCACTCTTATTCAACATAGTTTTGGAAGTTTTAGCCATAGCAATCAGAGAATAAAAGGAAATAAAAGGAATCCAATTTGGAAAAGAAGAAGTAAATCTGTCACTCTTTGCAGATGACATGATACTATACATAGAGAATCCTAAAGATGCTACCAGAAAACTACTAGAGCTAATCAATGAATTTGGTAAAGTAGCGGGATACAAAATTAATGCACCGAAATCTCTGGCTTTCCTCTACCCTAATGATGAAAAATCTGAAAGTGAAATATAGAAAACACTCCCATTTACCATTGCAACAAAAGGCATAAAATATCTAGGAATAAACCTACCTAAGGAGACAAAAGACCTGTATGCAGAAAGTTATAAGATACTGATGAAAGAAATTAAAGATGATACAAACAGATGGAGAGATATATCATGTTCTTGGATTGGAAGAATCAACACTGTGAAAATGACCCTACTACCCAAAGCAATCTACAGATTCAATGCAATCCCTATCAAACTACCACTGGCATTTTTCACAGAACTAGAACAAAAAATTTCACAATGTGTATGGAAACACAAAAGACCCCGAATAGCCAAAGCAATCTTGAGAACAAAAAATGGAGCTGGAGGAATCAGGCTCCCTGACTTCAGACTATACTACAAAGATACAGTAATCAAGACAGTATGGTACTGGCACAAAAACAGAAAGACAGATCAATGGAACAGGATAGAAAACCCAGAGATAAACCCACACACATATGGTCACCTTATCTTTGATAAAGGAGGCAGGAATGTACAGTGGAGAAAGGACATCCTCTTCAATAAGTGGTGCTGGGAAAACTGAACTGCTACATGTAATAGTATGAGATTAGAACACTCCCTAACACCATACACAAAAATAAACTCAAAATGGATTAAAGACCTAAATGTAAGGCCAGACACTATAAAACTCTTAGAGGAAAACATAGGCAGAACACTCAATGACATAAATCACAGCAAGATCCTTTTGGACCCACCTCCTACAGAAATGGAAATAAAAACAAAAATAAACAAATGGGACCTAATGAAACTTCAGACCTTTTGCACAGCAAAGGAAACCATAAACAAGACCAAAAGACAACCCTCAGAATGGGAGAAAATATTTGCAAATGAAGCAACTGACAAAGGATTAATCTCCAAAATTTATAAGCAGCTCATGCAGCTCTACAACAAAAAAACAAAAAAACCCAATCCAAAAATTGGCAGAAGACCTAAACAGACATTTCTCCAAAGATGATATACAGACTGCCAACAAACACATGAAAGAATGCTCAACATCATTAATCATTAGAGAAATGCAAATCAAAACTACAATGAAGTATCACCTCATAACGGTCAGAATGGCCATCATCAAAAAATCTAGAAACAATAAATGCCGGAGAGAGTGTGGAGAAAAGGGAACACTCTTGCACTGCTGGTGGGAATGTGAATTGGTACAGCCACTATGGAGAACAGTATGGAGGTTCCTTAAAAAACTACAAATAGAACTACCATATGACCCAGCAATGCCACTACTGGGCATATACCCTGAGAAAACCATAATTCAAAAAGAGTCATGTACCAAAATGTTCATTGCAGCTCTATTTACAATAGCCCAGAGATGGAAACAACCTAAGTGTCCATCATCAGATGAATGGATAAAGAAGATGTGGCACATATATACAATGGAATATTACTCAGCCATAAAAAGAAACAAAATTGAGCTATTTGTAATGAGGTGTATAGACCTAGAGTCTGTCATACAGAGTGAAGTAAGTCAGAAAGGAAAAGACAAATACGGTATGCTAACACATATGTATGGAATTTAAGAAAAAAAAATGTCATGAAGAACCTAGGGGTAAGACAGGAATAAAGACACAGACCTACTAGAGAATGGACTTGAGGATATGGGAAGCGGGAAGGGTAAGCTGTTGACAAAGCGAGAGAGAGGCATGGACATATATACACTACGAAACGTAAGGTAGATAGCTAGTGGAAAGCAGCCCCATAGCACAGGGAGATCAGCTCGGTGCTTTGTGACCGCCTGGAGGAGTGGGATAGGGAGGATGGGAGAGAGGGAGATGTAAGAGGGAAGAGATATGGGAACATGTGTATATGTATAAATGATTCACTTTGTTATAAAGCAGAAACTAACACACCACTGTAAAGCAATTATACTCCAATAAAGATGTAAAAAAAAAAATGAGACGACCGAGAAATATGTCAGAGACAAAGGATTAAGGTAAAAACCTACAAGACCAAATAAATGAAGAGGAAACAGGCAATCTACCTGAAAAAGAATTCAGAGTAATTATAATAAAGATGATCCAAAATCCCAGAAACATAATGGAGGCATGGAACGAGAAAATACAAGAAATGTTTAACAATGACCTAGAAGAATTAAAGAGCAAACAAACAGTGATGAACAACACAATAGCTGAAATGAAAAATACACTAGAAGGAATCAATAGCAGAATAACTGAGGCAGAAGAATGGATAAGTGAGCTGGAAGATAGAATGGTGGAAATAACTGCAGAGGAGCAGAATAAAGAAAAAAGAATGAAAAGAAATGAGGACAGTGTCAGAGACCTCTGGGACAATATTAAGTGCACCAGCATTAAAAATATAGGTGTCCCAGAAGAAGAAGAGAAAGAGAATGCATCTGAGAAAATATTTCAAGAGATTATAGTTGAAAACTTCCATAACATGGGAAAGGAAATAGCATCCAAGTCCGGAAAGCACAGAGAGTCCCATATAGGATAAACAGTATTTCCTCTAAGATCAGGAACAAGACGAGGGTGCCCACCCTTGCCACTATTATTCAACACACTTCTGGAAGTCCTAGCCACAGCAATCAGAGAAGAAAAAGAAATAAAAGGAATACAAATTGGAAAAGAAGAAGTAAAACTGTCACTGTTTGCAGATAACATGATACTATACATAGAAAATCCTAAAGATGCCACCAGAAAACTACTGGTGCTAATCAATGAATTTGGTAAAGTTGCAGGATACAAAACTAATGCGCAGAAATCCCTTGCATTCCTATACACTAACAACAAAAAATCAGAAAGAGAAATTAAGGAAACAACCCAATTTACCATCACAACAAAGAAGAATGAAATACCTAGGAATAAACCTACCTAAGAAGACAAAAGACCTGTACTCAGAACATTATAAAACACTGATGAAAGAAATCAAAGATGACACAAACAGATCAAGAGATATGCCATGCTCCTGGATTGAAAGAATAATTATTGTAAAAATTACTATACTGCCCAAATTAACTACAGGTTCAATACAATCCCTATCAAATTTCCAATGGCATTTTTCACAGAATCAGAACAAAAAAATTTTACAATTTTTATGGAAAAACAAAAGACCCTGAAAAAAGACTCTGAATAGCCAAAGCAATCTTCAGAAAGAAAAATGGGGCTGGAGGAATCAGGCTCCCTGACTTCAGACTATACTACAGAGTTACAGTAATCAAGACAGTATGGTACTGCCACAAAAACAGAAATACAGATCAATGGAACAGGATAGAAAAGCCAGAGATAAACTCACACACCTGTGGTCACCTAATCTATGACAAAGGAGGGAAGAATACAATGGAGAAAAGACAGTCTCTTCAATAAGTGATGCTGTGAAAACTGGACAGCTACATGTAAAAGAATGAAATTAGAACACTCCCTAACACCATACACAAAAATAAACTCAAAATGGATTAAAGACCTAAATGTAAGGCCAGACACTATAAAACTCTTAGAGGAAAACTTAGGCAGAACACTCTTTGACATCAATCACAGCAAGATATTTTTTTTACCCACCTCCTAGAGTAATGAAAATAAAAACAAAAAAATGGGACCTAATTTACTTAAAAGCTGTTGCACCGCAAAGGAAACCATAAACAAGATGAAAAGACAGCCCTCAGAATGGGAGAAAATATTTGCAAAGGAAGCAACCAACAACAGATTAATCTCCAAAATATACAAACAGGTCATGCAGCTCAAATCAAACAAACAAACAACCCAATCAAAAAATGAGTGGGGGCTTCCCTGGTGGCGCAGTGGTTGGGAGTCCACCTGCCTATGCAGGGGACATGGGTTCGTGCCCTGATCCAGGTGTATCCCACGTGCCACAGAGTGGCTGGACCCGTGAGCCATGGCCACTGAGCCTGCACGTCCGGAGCCTGTGCTCCGCAGCAGAAGGGGCCACAACTGTGAGAGGCTTGTTTACTGCAAAAAAAAAAAAAAAAAAAAATGAGTGGAAGACCTAAATAGACATTTCTCCAAAGAAGACATACAGATGGCCAAGAGGCACGTGAAAAGATGCTCAACTTCACTACTTATTAGAGAAATGTAAATCAAAACTACAATGAGGTATCACCTCACACTGGTCAGAATGGCCGTCATCAAAAAGTCTACAAACAATAAGTCCTGGAGAGGGTGTGGAGGAAAGGAACCCTCTTACACTGTTGGTAGAATGTAAATTGATACAGCCCACTGTGGAAAACAGTATGGAGGTACCTTAAAAAACTGAAAATAGAACTACTATATGACCTAGCAATCCCACTCATGGGCCTATACCCTGAGAAAACCATAATTCCAAAAATACATGCACCCCAGTGTTCATTGCAGCACTATTTACAATAACCAGGACATGGAAGCAACCTAAATGTCCATCAACAGGTGAATGGATAAAGAAGATGTTGTACATATATACAATGGAATACTACTCAGCCATAAAATGGATATAATGCATATATGTGGAATTTAGATAAATGGTACAGATGAACCTATTTCCAAAGTAGAAATAGGGACACAGACATAGAGACCCAATGTATGGACACCTAAGGGGGAGGGGGGAGGATGGATTGGGAGATTGGGATTGACATATGTATACTACTATGTATGAAGTAGATGGTTGGTGAGGGCCTACTGTATAGCACAGGGGGAAAAAAGTACAATCTGTTTGCAGGACATATATTAAGTTAACCTTAAAAATGTATACCGAAAAAAATAAATAAATAAATAAATAAAATAAAAATGTATACCGATATATGGTTAAAATAATATGTTTTATATTATGTGACTTTTACCACAATAAAAAAACATTTTAAAAAAAGAAACCTGTTTAACCTTGCTAAATCCAGTGTTTCCCCAACATATTTGAACATGGAAATTTTGATTTTGTCATGATATTAACATTAGGAACATTAGAAAATGTTCCACAAAACACATTTTAGAAAATGTAGTCTTAAATAATGCTTTGGCTGCAGACAGACCGTAGTTTAGTATTTTAAGCCAGACAGAACTTGCACTGCCACCTTCTCCCCTGAAAGTGTAGGTCACAAATTTTTGTGTACATCAGAACCACCTGGATTTCAGATTCCATTGGTCTGAAGAATTTTCCTTCCTAACAACTCTCCAGAAGATATTGATGATGTGGTCCATGCTTTGACTACTGACCTGGACATTGGGAAAGTCATTGTCCATCTTTGAAATTTGTTTCCTGATTTGTAAAATGGGGACAATCACATCTACTTCATAGGGTCCTTCATTCACTCATGTATTTATGAGTGTTTACCATGTGCAAGATACGGTGTTAGTGTGGGGATACAGTGATGACTCCAATAGAAAATCTCCCTGTCCTCATGAGCTTCCAGCCTGGCTATGGGAAAGACATGAGATCACTGTGTTTGATGTGTATATGATTATGCATGGCCCATAGGTGTTCATTAAGCATTTGTTCCCTTGTTTGCTTTACTCACCTCCAAATAAGACTTACCCATTCCTACCTCACCATCTGTATCCATAGACATCACCTACTCCGCATCTTTTCCCAAAATCCAATCATATTAATCCTTTAATCCACAATTTAGAACATACCTCCTTACTGGAACCTTTCTTAAGTACCCCACTCCATAATTACTTTTCATTATGTTAAACTTCTGCAATGCTTCTAACCTACTTTCTGTGTGGGACTTCAAATGCAATCATTATTTTCCATAAGTATACAGATGTAGATATAGATATATAGATATTCCCAAGCAGGTCATAAAAATGGGGGGGGCGGGGTGATGGAGGCTTCATGCCTTACTCATGTTTGCAAATACTGATGGAGTACTTCCTATGTGCAAGACACCAAGGATAGTTTTTGCTTCCCTCAGAGTGCACTGTTCATCATAATTGCTCAGAAAATCAGCATTGTATCCTTGACTCATTTAATTAAATCTGTTGAACCCCTATCATTTGGTGCAAAGTACTAGAGATTGAGAGATAAAAAAAATAATGTCCCTTTTTTGTCAGATTGTGAGCTCCTTGGGAACTGGGACAATGTTGATTTCACATCTGAATCCTTAACAGTAACACAGTATACAGCACAGTGGAGAAATTCAATTATTTGTAAAAAAAAGACAGACATAAAAGAATGCTCTAGAATAGCCTACAGACAAGTGACTATAATACATGGTGGCAAAAACAATGATAGAAATCCGCCCAGAGTTCTACTAAATCCTAGAGGAGAGAGTTTCTCTTTCTTTGGAGTAGAAGTCTCCATAAGAAATAGGTTAGTCGTGTGAAGCTGATAGTGAAATATGGAAGAATTTCTCCAATTGAAGATTGAAAGAAAAGTCCATAAGAGAAAACGTAGGTGCAATGGTCTTAAAGAACATAAACATGAGTTGTTATCAAAGGATGATAGAAATGAAAGTGATTGCCGTGAGTGAGTAAAGTGGAGAATACAGTCAGGCAGGTACAAGTTTGGAAAGGCATAAGTTATTTGCAAAGGATTTTATCTTAGGCCAAAGCTTGCACACCTGGAGGCCTATGTTATATGTGCCAAACCAGATTTTAAACAATTTTAAATGCCTTGCCAATATTAAAAATGATAATATTTTGCATAAATATTTGGAATTTTTTGCTTTGCTTTGCTTTAAAATTTGGAAGATCTGGCAATACTAGGCCCATATTCTTCATGGCACCCATGGCTAGTGCTATGTAGAGGTTGATCCCATAATTTGGGATCAGTGATGAAGTAATCATGCTTCGATTTCCATGTGTTTTTATCTTGGATGTATTCATTCATTCTTCATTCATCAAGCATTCCTGAGTACCAGGTATCAAATATTTTTCTTGGTGTCAGGGAAGTAGACATGTCTGTCAGGGTTTCACAGTTTAGCCAAGAAGATGAATGTACAAATACATTTTACCAAAGTTACCAGTGCTGGGCTTCCCTGGTGTTGCAGTGGTTGACAGTCCACCTGCCAATGCAGGGGACACGGGTTCGTGCCCCGGTCCGGGAAGATTCCACATGCCGTGGAGTGGCTGGGCCCGTGAGCCATGGCCACTGAGCCTGCGTGTCCGGAGCCTGTGCTCCGCAGCGGGAGAGGCCACAAAAGTGAGAGGCCCGCGTACCGCAAAAAAAAAAAAAAAAAAAAAGTTACCAGTGCTTTGCTAGAACTCTACTGCTATTGGGTGAGGGAAGTCAGATATACCTGGCAAAGACCTGAAAGCCTTCCCAGGAGAGATGAGATATGAGCAAATTCTTTAAAAATTGAACAAATAGCCTCCTTACAAAAGAACAAATGGGGAAATGGGTTTTCCAAATGGAAAGCAAAGGTGAGTGTGCCTGATACGGAGAGGGAATTGAAGAAAAATTCTGCATGGTTTGACATAGGGTGAATAATGGTAAAGGGTAGGGGTTGGGATGAGGAGAGGTGAGTCTGAATTGATAGGCAAGGGTTAGATCATACAAGCTCTTAGCTCTTGTGTGAGGAAATGCAGATTTTGTTACCATGTATACCATGGCTACATAAGTAAAGTACAGACATTCAGAGCATATTGATGGTGACTGTAAAACTCTACAAATTCTAAAAACTCTAAAATGTTTTAGTCTCAGCAAGATTTTCTTAGAAACTAGGCTTCAAAACATACTTCAAAATATTTTTCTGATAAATTAATGGATACAGATTAAAGACTATTATTAGATTTTATCTTTCTAGTGTCCCAGAATCCTGAGGCTGGGAGTTATCCTATAGAGTATCTAACCTCCCATTTCCCAATTAAGAAATGCAAGCACAGAGAGGAAGAAATTTGCCCGAGGTTACATAGGGTGTACAAGTAGAACTAGGCCTAGATCCTGTGTTTCTTCCCCTCCCTAGTCTGTGGCTTAGATTCAGTCCCTCCACTCCATTCAAGGACTTCCTGTAGCACGGTCAAGCTGCACTGCTGAGTCCTGTTTTCCAGAACAAACTGCCTTTCTCAAACTGTTTTTCACAAAAATTTCTGTTTCCAGTGATTTTCATTAAAAATTGGAATTGCATTGCCTGGGAGGGGCAGGGAGCACGGGGGAAATTCTGGTTTAAAGACAACATAAAATTGCTCTTAACTTTCTGATTAAAATCACCTAGTTAGAGACATTATGCTCTGTGGGACAAGTCACAAATCAGAAAAGGAACTTTGTTAATGTTTTTGGACCATGTCCATAGGGAAGGGAAGTTGGAGGTGAGGTGGAAAGGAGGGATTAATTACACTGAAAAGGAGTCACAAATTATCCCTGCACAGTGGCTAGGATTGGGGCCCCCAAATTTAAAGGTCTACAGGAAATACAAGCAGGAGGTCTGCCTGAACAACACTCCTGGATGGAAAAGTTTCTCTGCTTCTGCATCTGGCTTTTCTCACTCTTTCTTTTTCCCACTCAGTAACATTTGAGTGGATTTAGAGAAAAAAAGTCTTATACCACAGCCGTTGGGAACATTTAGAATAAGCACAGACTATAAACCACTGAAGCACACTAGCAGGGAGTTAGGAAACCTATGGGTATCAATCAGTATTCCAGGAAACCACCTCCATTTCCCAGCAAGCCAATTACAGTTGGTCCTCATTATTTGTGGATTCCATATTTGTGAATTCTCCAGCTTGCTAAAATTTGTTTCTAATTCCACAGATCAATACTTGGAAGCTTTCATGGTCATTCACAAGGTGGTGGAACACTTGAGATGCTCATCATACATGCCCCCAGTTGAGTTAAAACTAGGAGATGATCTGCCTTCTCATTTTGACTCTTGTCCTATAAACAAGTGTCTTTCTCGTGCCCTAATAGCGCCATGTTTTTCACATTTCTGTGCTCTCTGTTGGTGATTTTGCTGTTTAAAATGGCCCCCAAACATAGTGCTGGAATGCTGTCTAGTGTTTCGAAGACTGAGAAGGTTGTGATGTGCCTGACAGAGAATAATATGTGTGTTAGATAAGCATCATGCAGGCATGAGTTATAGTACTGTTGGGCGTGAGTTCAGTGCTAATGATTCAACAG
Source organism: Hyperoodon ampullatus (assembly GCF_949752795.1). Taxonomy (NCBI): domain Eukaryota; kingdom Metazoa; phylum Chordata; class Mammalia; order Artiodactyla; family Ziphiidae; genus Hyperoodon; species Hyperoodon ampullatus. Next base: position 48,272,046 of record NC_136915.1, read on the forward strand.
TATTTATTAAATAAGGTGTCTTTAAACAGAAACTCACATAAAACAGGATTATGAATTGATTGGTTGACAAAGGTGTTGTGAACAGAGGCTCACAGGAGCCTAACATTATATTTCCCCTGGGAGCCATGGTTCAGTATTTGCTAATTTGGTACTCGTGGCAACTTTATAGAACATAACTCCACAAATAACAAGAATTGGCTGTAATTCACTGACAGCTCAAAAATCTCCATTCCAGAGAGATTTTCTCTGACCTCTTTCTTTAAACCAGCACCACCCCTCCCCAGGGGCACTTCCCATTTCCTTTCTCACCATTGGTTTTCTCTTTGGAACCACTTTCTGATACACCTTTTGATACAGCATGGATTTTACCGTTTATTTGTTTATTTTCTGCCACTCTCCTCTAGAAAGTAAGTATACACAGTATTACATATAAAATAGATAACTAATAAGAACCTACAGTATAGCACAGGGAACTCTACTCAATACTCTGTAATGACCTATACGGGAAAAGAATCTAAAAAAGAGTGGGTATATGTATATGTATAACTGAATCACTTTGCTGTACACCTGAAACTAACACAACATTGTAAATCAACTACACTACAATAAAAATAATTTTTAAAAGTAAGCTCTATGAAGGCAAATGTATTTGTCCATTTAGTTCAATGTTCTAAGCTCAGCACTTACAATAGTGAATAGTACAGAGTACCCATATAAGAATGAGTTGAAAGGGTGAATGAAAGGATGAATGAATGACAACACGCTTGTCAAGGCTTCTGGGAGGAAAACTAGTAAGTCCTGTGTCTCTTCCTCGTTCTATTAGTATCTTGGTGACTATATTACTTTAGCCAAAATATGTACCTTCTTTAGGCTTAATTTATAAAATAAAAGGGTGGATTTTAAGCATTTTGTGGATCATGTTCTGCTTTGAAAATATGAGAAAAGCTATGGATAGCCTACCTAGAAAAAAAATGAACATTCAGTTTTATATGAAACATTTTACCCATATTTTCAGGTGTTTCACAGAATGTCATCTATAGTTTGTGGATCTCATTTTGAGAAATGGCAGCCATGGACTAGAATGAATCTCTAAGTTATCCTCTAACTCTTAACATCTATATTTTTTATCCATTCCCTAAGGGAAAAAAAGTCCTGAGAACTTACCACATGCATAGCATTGGGTTAGGTGATATGGGAAAATCATAGGAGACATAATAAAAAATGATTCAACTTTCAGCCTCAGTGATATAGCAAAAGAGGAGGGATAGTCAAATATAAAAGAAAAGAATTTTAGGTGGAGGGCACATACTGAGCAAAGACAAAGATATGAAAAATACAGGAGTAGTAGGGAAATAAATAGTTCTGGTCTCTATCTGGGAACCCCTGTTGGGCTTAACTACACATGTAGGTCAGGGGAGAAAAAAATTCTCTTATTTTGTCATCAGGGCACAAAAAGACAGCCATCATTAGCAACTGAAGCTATCGTGAATCCTTTTTTCCATCTCCACCACCTTCTGCTAGACAGCCAGTTTCCAGACCCAGTGGCCAAGAATCATTTGGTTTTCTTCTTTCCACTCCTATCATTCATTACGTATGCATTAAGAACCTGGACTGTATCATATACTTTCACATACCTTTTCTCATTTCTTCACTACTTTTTTCAGATGAGGAAATTGAGGCTCAAAGCCCCCATTTATTGGTAGGGCCAACATTAAGAGTCCATGACTTATGACTCCAAATCCATGTTCTTTCTCCTGTACCATGCTGCTTTTGCCTGGGCATGCCTATACTTAATTGCAGTTGGGTAGAATTTGAAAGGATATATTGGAAGGATGTAGAGATAGGGATGTAGCCTGAAGGAATTTGGAAAGAGGTGATGGACATAAGTCAGGATGTTATTCCAGAGACACCAAGAAAATATATCATGGAGAATGGACTCAGATTCACCTCAGTATCACCTGCAGCATTACACCATGCTGCAGGTGATACTACACCAGCATGACTACACCCCTATCATATAAACATCACCTCATAAAATGTTTAATTATGATATCATTAAAACACAATACATATTATCTTCATTTTAAAGATGAAATGGGAGCTGAGAGACAAATGACTTGTTTGAGGTCTTAGAGCTAGTCAGGAAAAGACCCAGACTTTGGACCCCAGGGTGAATGACTCCACAGCTGGCATTTTTCCTACAATATAACACTGCTTTTCTGGTTTGAACTTAGTATTTGTTGTGAAGAGAGAACTCTCCAGATGAGCATTCCGTTCTGCACATAGGGAAGTCTTACAGGTTTACATGGAGCCAATGGATTTCAAATGGTTCTTCTAGTAGACACCTTCACAACTCCCAATATTCAACTTGTTTTATAGAAATCTTTTGATTCCACACATCATCCCCCTGCTTTTATATGAGGACATATGGCTTTCCAACTGGAATTCCCTCTCCATAAGCCAGTGAACCTTGACTGGACAGGAATTAAGTTCCTTCCCTCCAGTTTGCACACTTGTCAGCTGTCCCATCCATTTCCCCTTTACAGCCCAGAGAACATGCAAACACAGACCTGTGTGGACTGTGAGAAACAACAATGCTACCTGTTGGCTGAACCTGAAGAACGGTCCTGCAGATGTCTATACAGCCATTGTCTTCCACATATCCTGCTCTCTACGTCCAGTTAGCTAATTAGTATTTCCACATTCAGGGCACCCATATGTCCCAACTTGGTGCCTCTACTCATACTATCTTATTTCATCTGTAAGCTTCTAATTTCAAGTCTTCTTGCCCAAATCTCTCTTATCTTAAAAAAAAAAAAAAGCAGCTTGAATGCCACTTCATTCAAGAAGTCTTCATTGATCTCCTCCAATGATATTAATCTCTGCCTTTTAGATCATCCTCAGCTGTATACTTATAATTGGTACCTTATATTGCCACAATTCATAAAAATGTATCATCTCTACTTAACTACTTGATCCCTCGATTTTATTATGGCAGGAACTATATGGGATTAATATTTGATTCTCCACAACAGAGTGTTTTAAATGTATTAGTTAAATGCTTCGCCAAAAATGATCATTGTCATCATAATATCTCTAATTTAACAAGCACTTATTTTGAGCCAAGTATTTTTCATGCATCATTTCTATTTCTTACAATAACCGTGCAGGATATTTTTCATCATCCTCATTATTCAAGTGAGGAAACCAAGACTCAGCCAGCCAATAATTGGAGGAGCAAGAATTAAAATTTGAGTCTAGGCTTCCAAAGACGTTTGTTCTTGGCACTACAGTTTGATGCTATTGCAAAATAAACTTAGAATAAGTGAGGCATTGCATGCATTCATGGGAGTCTCTCACACCCCTACCACCTGAAACAAAATTAAGATCAGAAAAACGGTCCCTGAGTACCTCTAATCGTTGTCAAGGAGTCCCTATACAAAAGCCATTTATTTTGAGAAACATTGTAGTGTAGTGATTATGAACACAAATTCTGGAGCCAAATTGCCTCTCATTGAATTCTGACTCTGCTATTTGATAGCTGGGTGTTCTTGGGAAATTCCTTAACTTCTCTGTGTTTCATTTCTTCATTTTTTAAAATGAGCATCGTCATCATCATCATCATCAATCATCATCATCATCATCATTACCTTTCCTGCTTTCAAAGGTTTGTTGTGAGAATTAAATGAGTTATATGAATAAGGCACTTAGGAATGTGCTCAAAACCTTAGTCCAGTTATTATTGGGCCAGCCAGCCATTGCAAATTGCTGGTTTGTAGGTAGGATCCAATCTGTGGATTATCTTTAACTGTAATTGCTCCATGTAGTATATTCTGAAACAGTAATTTATTGCTAACATTTAAAATGCTTTAGATTACACACAAAAAATGCAGATTCCTGGTTTCTCTGGAAAATCAGAATATCTAGTAACTCTGAGCACCTCTTCCTGCCTGGCCATAATCTATTGGTCTATGAGTAATAACTGGCCCCATTTTAAAAAGGCATGCACTCTCCAGTGCGTCATCAGAGTCCTTGTGTTACCTTAGACTTTAGTCTTATCTGTGTTTCGTGCTGCTGAACCAGTGATCCCTGTGTTATGTCCATTCTAAGCATGTTTTGAACTGTTATCTAATCTACCATATGCTTTAATGAGTTGAGTTATCAAATTTTCCAGTCCAAACACAATTTTAAACTGCAAAGTAGGTAAGCATTCACATGAGCTGGCTGATAGAAAAATGGCTGTTGGAATACATAGAGCTGATAATCAGGAGAAATAAAAACCCAATAGGGGACGTAACACTTCATTACAATGAAGCATCACATTCAAAAATCACACTCAAAATGTAGCATCACAATGTAATATCATGTTATGTGAATTCTTGCTTATAAGATTGATCCTTCCCCCTGTCTCCTACTGTAAAGCCTCACTCAAATACTATATCTCATTAGGTCTATCTAAATCTTTTAATCATACTCTCTGTACAAAACCAGATGGAATTTCTTGTTCTCCTATCTCACAGGGCACGATTTGAGAAACTCTATTCTCATCCTCATCACAGCCTTCTCCACCAGCCCATGAGTCTAGAGCACAGGGGTACCATAGAATTTGCTTGTGTGCCCCTTGGGGCTAAGCAAAGTGCCTTAGAGTTATTTGAGAAGTATGTATTTGAGTGAATTTTAGTAAGAAAATAAAAAACCATCCACTTCCTAGCCTACTTAGGCAGAGGGTATAAAATATAATTTTTCACAAATAATTCAATCAAAAATTTCAAAATGTATTAGGCATATAAGTAGGTCAACTTCCATTAGAAACATTCATTTATGTTATTTGCCCTTAGAGCCAGACATGAGTTGGCTTCCTCTTTGTTTTTTGTGGCATGGCAGATTGCTTCAACTCTATAAGTCAGTTTTCTCATTTTTTAAATTGAGGATTTTTATTTGCTCATCCAGCCTCATCTTGCACCTCACCTCCTATGAGAAGCCTTCATAACATGTACAACTCGATTTAAGTGCCTCCCTATGAGCTCCATCATCTCCCATGATCTATCACACTACCTTGAAATTCCCTAGACTATCACTTCCATAAAGGCAGAGATTATGCCCCATTCGCCATAGGATCCCTTGAACAGACTAAGTGCTCAGAAAATATTTGTTGACTGAAAAAAGTAGATGAGTGAATCAACAACTGAGTATACTTCCAAGGTAGTTGTAAGAACCCAAATCCAAGTTGTCATCATTATCACCAGCAATGTCAAACATGGAGGAGCGGAGCTGAGAAATCAGCTTTGGCCAAAACTGCTCTCTGTTGCTCCCATCTGTCGCTGTCCTGGCCCTAGCCCTTCTCTCATTACACTCCCTTGAGCTTTCCTGAAGCTGACCCCATGCAGGTAGGGCTAGTGGGGTGTTTTCCAGCCTCACCAACCTAATTGTTCCTCATTTCCTGCCCATAAATGGTACAAGGTGTGGAGTTGCACCTCCCAATGTCCCCATTTCAATCATTTGTCTATATTAATCGACACTAATGGCTTTTACAAATGTAAGTCTTTAAGCTCCAGTAAGTTACATGTGTTTGAGGAGGCCATTGAAAGAAAGCAAATTCCCTGCTCCTTTAGCTTCCAGGGGAATGTTCTCCAAATATCCTGAAAGCTGGGGCAGAGCCTAGCATTTCAAAGCCCTCTGCCTTTGCTCGGTGATCCCTCAAGAGACTGGGTTGTTATTATTAATAAAGTGTGACTTTCTCCAAATGAAAGAACAAAGCCCTGTGTGTTACCAACTGCATGGAAAAGACAGGCACAATCAGATTTGAATCACATCAGTTTACTTGACACTAAAAATTGCATGTGTTTAGCTTTCATTTACTTTAAAAAATATTTTTGAGGAATATAACAGAATTAGATAAGATTTTTAAAATATTTTTGTCCTTGAGCCCAAGACTAGAGTACTATACTATCAGTTACTATCTCAGAGGAATCACTGTCAGCCTTTTTTCATAGTTATTGTATTCAATATAATACAGTTGTATATCCTCTTTTTTCATTTAATGTTATACCATAAACATATTTTTCTGGGTATAGTTCTAGTTTTAAGAGCCAGTATTATTTGTTTTTAATACATATAGTTTAATCTCCTTAACCATTGACTATTATTAAACATCACATACAAGATCAACAATTTAAAAAAACTAATTTAGAAAGTAAGCAATAGACTAGGAAAAAACACATAGCAAATATGAAAGATTCCTTACCCACCTTGTCGTTAGCCATCTGATCAGCATCCCTTGTGAGAATTCCCAAATACTGTCATTCTGAGAACCAGATATAGGAAGGCAAACGTCTGATAGTAAGAACAGACAACAGAAAAGAATCGTTAAAAATTGTTTGAAAACTGTAAGTATAATAAATACTGTGAATAATTCAAAGTTCCATAATTAAAAGGTGAGCAGTCTCCAATTCACCAAAACAAATAAATAAAAATCTAGTAATATGGTATTTACTTAATATGTTTATACTTAATATAGTATTGCTAAAACTAGTTATCTAGTACAACTAGAAGACAATTTCAAAACCGCATGATCTTAGCCTGGATTCCCCCCAAAGCAGATACTGAGACAAAGGCTAGTGTGTAGAAACTTCCTTTGGGAAGTGATTCCTGGAAATAGGAGTTGGGAGCAGGGCAAATAAAACACACGGAAAGAGAAAAGGAAAGAAGACTAATATGAAGATGAATCATTACTGATCTGGTCACCACTATAGGAGAGTGATGCTTGATCCTGCCAGGACTCCTAAGGAGTCTTCGAGAATACATCTCAGAACTATTCTCCCAGGAGGTGAGTAGAGGAAGAATTTATTCACCAGCTATTGACCCCATTGGTCAAGCATAACCCCATGGGAACTAACTCATTCACACTCAGACCTTTCCTGGCTTTGTCAGTTAACACAATACTGCTCCCTATAGATTGAACTTGCTGTCTCAGCAGCAGCTGAAGTAAGAAGAGGTGCTGAGAGTGTTTGAAGTACCTCACAAGAGGCACCTAATACAGTCCATCCTCAGCATCACCCAGATTTGCTCATGCAAAGCTAAGTTCATCTCCTTCAAGGAGGTGGCTAGCTGCTATTCTGCAAGTGAAACAAGCTACATCCTCACAGTCACAGCTGTCCCAGGCCTTAATTAGTATCCATTACCTCCCTCCTCCAACACCTTCTACAGATTGCCCTCACTCCCAGCCCATACTTGAGCCAGTCTAGGCTGCTTTCCTGGTGACCTGACCCAGGATGGCATCCCTAAGCGTGTCTAAGCCCTTGGCTGCTCCTGGGCATGGCTGCTTCAGTTGTCAGCTCACAGTTCTCCCCATGCATGGAATATGAGTCCCTTGAGCTTCTGACATACTCAGCCCTCCCTCCATTCTGTGGCAGCAACCCTAGCTCCTCTTGGGAGTCAGGGTCCATTACCCACACCAGTTCAGCAACCCCTTCTTTGCTTGTTGGTCCAATGATAGAGGAACCCAAAATGGCCAGGTGAAAATACAGTTTGAAGTTCAGTGGAAATCTTACTGTGTCTCCTAGTATAAGTTCCCTTCTTGGGTACGAGGCCTTTCATCCTGCAGATCCTACTGATCAAGCCCCAAAATCTCATTCTGAAGTTCTACTTTCCAGGATCTCTTCTATAATCGACCCTCTTAGTCTGGGTTCCCTCAAAGGCAGAACCCAAGACAAAGTGCAGGCAGGTTATTTAGGAAGTGATTCCAGGAAGAAGGGATGAGGGACAGGAGGAAAACACAGGCAAAAAAGAGGAAGGAGAGAAAGGCAATACAAGGTTGCATTGTTGATTTGGCCACGTCTGTGGTAGACAGGTGTTTAAGAAACATATCTTGAAACCGTCCACCCAGCAGTCAAAGACAAAAGCATTTCATTATGTAGTCAATTTTTTTCTTTGGTATAAAGCTAAGTCACTAATCATTGCCAAAATTCTCTTTCTTTAAAACCCTACCTTCCCAACATGCAGTGCAGGCTAATTTTATTTTATTGTCCAGGTCAGAGATATTTTCCGGTATCAGATGTCATTTTCTATTTTCCTTGCTCTGAACTTCTAAGTTATTCTGCCTTGAAGCTCCAGTATTAGATTTCTCTCAAGTTGCAGGACTTCAACATTCCTCCTCTCTGTTTAATGTAACTTCCAGTGGTTCACATCGTGTCCCTGATTCTAAAGGGGCTTTGCTCACCGCTCCCCTCGCACCCCGACCCACCCTCCATGCATTATGGATGGATGCCATGCTTCACCATCCCCTTCCACACATTAATCAACCAGAACATACTGTGATGATAAAAATTTTTGCCAAAAATTCCTGGCTATGATCACATTGAGCTATGAAGGAACACGTTTTATTTTTCAGACAGATTCAAAAAAGCAGTGACTCCAACAAGTGAGTTCTAACTTCTTCCCAGAGAAGAAGCATTTCTGGCTGAAGGGAGTCCTGGAGGGAGTCAGAAGGTATGGGTTTGAGAATGGTCCTGACACTTACCCAATGAGGGACCTTTAGGAAACTGCAGCACTAAAGGGGTAAGATAATTTTCCCATCTGTAAAATGGGCATGATAGTCATAGCTGTGTCTCTTGAGTTGCTGTGAGGATCAAATGCAAAAACAACTAACATTTGCATAGATTGTTATTATTTCATGTTAATGTGGTTGCTATTACATTACCATTAGCTTAGTGTAAACTGGTAAAAATGCTTACCTATTGGTCTTTCTCAACACACATTTATTGAGAACTAGTATTTGCCAGGTCTAGATGTAAATTTCAGTGCCTATAAATAAAGGCATTTGACAAAACCTAATCAAACTCCACCCCTCCTGTATTAGTCAGCTTGGGCTGCCATAACAAAATACCATAGACTGGGTGGCTTAAACAACAGACATTAATTTTCTCAAAGTACTAGAGTCTGGAAGTCCCAGATCGAGGTGTGGGCAGATTCAGTTTCTGGTGACAATCTCTTCCTTGCTTGCAGATGGCTGCCTTCTTGCTTTGTCCCCACATAACCTTTCCTCTGTGTATGGAGAGAGGAGAGAGGGAGAGAAGGGGAGGGGGGGAGGGGGAGGAGAGAGAGAGAGATGGTGTCTCTTCCTCTTCTTATGAGGACACGAGTCCTATTAGATCAGAGCCCCACTCTATGACCTCATTTAACCTTCAACTTGCCCAAAGGCTCTATCTTCAAATACATTCACACTGGGAGTTAGGCCATCAACATATGAGTTTTAGGGGTCAAAATTCAGTTCATAACATCTCCTGAGCTTTCAGTATTATATAAACAAGTTAGAAAAAAGACATCCCCCATTTTTTCTTCAGATTCATGTATTGAAAAGAACCCTCCAATCTGAGAGAACCACATCACAGTCCAAATCTACATCCACTCCAAACCCCTTAGCCAGGGAAGACATCTGGCCTTTGATTCACTTGGGTTTCCCATGCCAGGCCCCCTGCATTCTTCACTTCTGAGGTCGAACTGCAGAGCTGCATTATACATGTCTCAGTCCTAGTTCTTTCTGTAACTTTATTTGTCTAAGTTTCTGAATCTGCTTATTGTGTTCCTAGCTCTTGGTTTTCCTCACCTGTCTCCCTACTGCCACCTTCCCTCCACTCTTCTCTCCTCTCTTCTACCTCTTTCCAGGGTGCCAGTATACTACAAAAAAGTTTGAAAAATACAACGAAAATAGTGTTTATTTGAACTTTTTATATTAACAATTGGACCCAATGCTTTAAATATGGAGGTCCTTCACCTGAAAAAGTGTCTGGAGGTTGAAGAAAAATATATTGCACATGATATTAGAAAAAGTAACTAATATACCATTTAAAAATAAGCTTGTTCTAAGTCCTCTGGCTTTTGGGTATCCTGTATGTGTCTCTGCCTTCACCTTCCCTTTGCCTTCCTCCCTTTCCTGCTCTTCTCTGTCTCTGTATATCTTCCCTAAGTCCATCTCTCTCTCTGCTCCCCTGTAATCTCACTGGCTCTCTCACCAACTCTATCTTCTCATTTCTTCATCACAATGTCTGTCCTCCCCTCCCCATACTCCTCCCTCTTTCTCTCTCTTTCTCCCTCTTTCTTGCCCCTTCCCTCCGCAGACACCCTCCATTAGCAGCTCTATCTGGCTTTATCATTTCAGCACAGCCTTTTTGGCACCAGAATCTTTCCAATTTCCTGCTGGAATAATAACGAAGCTTAAAGAATATGTCAAAAGTTTCCTGTGAACAGAGGAGGTGCTAAATGAGCTCTCTCACTGATAGGGTTCAAGAAATTGGGTTTTGGGCTTCCCTGGTGGTGCAGTGGTTGGGAGTCCGCCTGCCGATGCAGGGGACACGGGTTCATGCCCCGGGCCGGGAGGATCCCACATGCCACAGAGCATCTGGGCCCGTGAGCCATGGCCGCTGAGCCTGCGTGTCTGGAGCCTGTGCTCCGCAACGGGAGAGACCACAGCAGTGAGAGGCCCGCGTAACGCAAAAAAAAAAAAAAAAAAAAAAGAAATTGAGTTTTTTCACCATGATTCTCAAAAGAGTGGTATGTGTCTAGGCTGGTCACAGGCCCAGGTTCCAACCAGACGAGAGACACATTTATTGAAGGCAGAATGGGTCCTGGAAAAGGCTCTTAACCAAAAGTCAAGAGCCTGATATGCAAAGCACAGCTCTGGCATCCATGGACTGTCTGATCTTTGAAAAGTCCCTCAACTCTAAAACAAGGAAGCTGGAGTGATAGTCTTTAGGAGCCTTCTGGCTTTGACTTTATGACTTTATGATTCATAAAGTACTATAATTCAAATATATGTACTCTGTGTGTGTGAAAAATATAGATATCATTGTATATGTATATAAAACACACATGCAAATATGTGTGTGTGTATGCATCGATATACCAAACACACACATGCATATACACACATATTCTTTGGAGGAAACTCTGGAAAGCCATTCTGGAACTTCTTTCCTACAAACTACAATGGGTCCTAGGTGGGAGGAGAGTTTCATTCCCCTAAAACACTAAGTGTAAAGAAAAAATCTGGAAAACAGATCACAATGAAAGCAAGGTTAGGATATAGAATTCTTGGAGGTGGTATTTTTTGGCTTTGTGTTACCAAAAATTATAGGTATTGTATTATAAGACTAAATAGATCACATATTTGAATCCTGATTCATAAATACTTTAAAGTTGGTGTCTATAAAAATGCTAATTTTTCATTGGTTTTGAAAAGTAAATTAAAATTAACAAATTACGTTAATGGATAGTGATTGCAGAGAGAAATATGTTCTATAAACTATTTTTCCCTTTGATGAAAATGCACCCACGTATGATCAGCCACATTGGGTGTATGAAAGCTGAGTTCATAGGGCCCCAAGGAAGTAATGACATCATTAATTAACGAATTAATGCATAGCTACTATATACATAAGATTTTAGGAAATTAGATATGGCTCTTGCTCTTCTAGAGATGTACAATAAACACAGTATTGTGATGCACTATGAAAGAAAAGAAACGAGATAATACAGCAGCACATATGGGTGATTGGTGGGGCGGGGAAGATATGGGTTAGAAAGTATGACAATCTGGTTGGGGTGAGATGTGCTCCTAGACACCTTCCTTACTTTACCATCCCAAGGGTGACAGGAAGCCTTGCTTTGTTTAGGTCCTGCTGGCCAGTCAGTGCAGGTAACTGATATTAAGCTACCCTATTAATCATATCTGAGCCACCTGTGCCTTTACAGAGGGGGCTAGATTCATTTACATTCTCCCAACCACCTCAGGAGGTAATAAGTATTATTGTCCTCATTTTACATGGTGGCCGGGGGTGGGGTGTGAGGGTACAAAATTACACACTGATTCTAATGGGCAAAGAAATATAGCTAATTTTCTCCTTAACTCTCATGAGTTTAACTATGAACGAGTTTCCATCTCCTAGACAGTTGAGGGGTCAGGGGGATTATATTCTAATCCAGTCTGCTGCACGTACATCCTGATGCAATAAGTCAGCAGTCCTTTGTGGTTAGTTTAGCTTTCTTTGGGTGAAACTGGCTCAGTCACTCATATTTGGCCCTCTTCTCCTGCTTCTGTCTAGGGTGGTATCTGGGGAGAGGACTGAAGACAGCAGAGTGGCGATGAGGGCTGTATCCCTGGGGACCCTCCGACCATTGCCAGCCTCTTCTGTGGAAGGGCCATTGGGAGCTGCTCACTGGACTGGCCACTGCTATTACTTCTGGCAACTGCTCCTGCGCCTGGGCATTGCCCTGTCCTCTGCCAACAGAGGAGGCACCTAGGCAGCTCAGGGTCTCTATTTCTCTCTCCCAGCCCCACCCTACCTCCTCCCCATCCCCCTGGCCAGCTTCTGAAAGTCCTGGGGTGCTTGTTAACAACTCAGCCTTGTCTCTGACACCTCAGGTTCTACCGGCACCTCACCTCCAGTCCATGGCACCGTCTCCATCCTGCCCCTGGCTCTCCTCACTCGCTGCAGCAGATCCTACAGAAAGCTTGCTGACTCTCAGCTCAATCACTTTCCAAGCCCAGGGTCATGTGGGAAATTTGGGTCACATGATCATAACACACAGGAAAGACAGGTGGTTTGGAAAAGCCTAATTTTGGTTGTCTCACTCTCTATTCTGTACCGATGAGTTTGCCTTTGCATCTCCTTTCAGAGTCCTAAATATAAGGCCAAGAGCAGTGCCTCTTTCTGCTATACCACTCACATAACACCTACTGCTCTCCCTACACTGGACTGAGATGCAGAGAGAAGTAGGGCACAATCTGCCTGCCTCTCCTATTTCTCTCTCTTTCCTAGAATCTTTCCAGGTGGAAGGCATAGGCCTCAGGGCTCCCATTTCCTGCACATGTGTTCTTCTACATCAAGGCAGCCAGCCTCAGGGCCTGGTTGCCACAGGTGGAAGTAGTAGCCTTCCTACAACTACAGAAGAAACTATGACCTAAGAGGCTCAGGATTTGTTCTTCATAGGACAAAGGCATTTAAAAAGTGTTCTCTGTAGTCACCAATCCAACATGTTCTTCCTTACTATAGATCCCCTTTTTTAATTCAGGGTCAGAGTGTGCCCCAGACCCAGTGATTGCTAGGGCTGGTCATGTGACGGAGTCCTCCCCAGTGAGCTACAAGTGGAAGGCGCTGGAAAGAGAACAGGCTTGACTGGTGTTTGTTTTGGGTTTCTGTCCTTTTTCTTTTCCCCTCCTTCCTGCCAGGAATGCAGGCATGAGGCCTAGCAGTGCAGTAGCCAGCCTGCAAACACTAAAGATGGTGACAGAGAAAGGTAGCAGGAGCCTGGATCTATATCAGGCATGGTTCCGATAGAGAAGCAGAACTAGTTTGGGGGGGTGGAGGTGGGGACCGTGACAGAGAGAGAGTTGGATTGCAAAGGACTGATGTATGTAATCAATCATGTGGGCTGTCTAGTCTAGGCAAGTCTGAAACCTGTAAGGCAGCTTATCAGGAATGGCAGGCCGGAACTCTGGGGCACAGGAGGAAGCTGAGATCCACAGGTGAAATTATTTTTTCTTCACGGGAGCCTCAGTTCTGCTCTGAAGGTCTTTCAATGGATTGAATCAGGGTTACCCAGATTATCTAGGATAATCTTCCTTACCTAAAGAAAACTGATTATAGGGCTTCCCTGGTGGTGCAGTGGTTGGGAGTCCGCCTGCCAATGCAGGGGACGCGGGTTCATGCCCCGGTCCGGGAAGATCCCACAGGCCGCAGAGTGGCTGGGCCCGTGAGACATGGCCACTGAGCCTGCACATCTGGAGCCTGTGCCCCGCAATGGGAGAGGCCACAACAGTGAGAGGCCCGCGAACCGCAAAAAAAAAAAAAAAAAAAAAAAAGAAAGAAAACTGATTATAGACTTTAATCGCATCTATAAAATACCTTCCCAGCACTAGATTAGTGTTTGAATGGATAACAGGTGACTATAGTCTATAGTAGTCTAGCCAAGTTGACACATAGATCCAACCATCACAGTGTCCCAAACAGCATTGTGTTGCCACCACACTAGCTCTGGACTACCTGCCTCTGAATTTGTTGTTATGTGAAAAAAACAAAAACAAAACCACAAAACATAAAACAAAACCCTATGGATGAAGTCTTGGTAGCCAGGTTTCTGTGACACACAACCAAATGCAAATCCTAACTGCTGTATTCTTCCCCCACAAAACTCACCTTTAAGCTTTTAGCTTGCTATGGACTCAAACAAATATCTAATGTTTAAGTCATAACTGAGCAATAGCTCTGTTGTTTTACGAAGATACTAGGCTTCTCCCCAAAGCTCTGAAATTCATTGCTTCAAAGAGTGAGAAGGCCCGCAGGCAACAAGATTTATATGATATGAAAGTACAACTAAAAATAAGTAGCCCTGACAAAAAAAGTAGCCCTGTTATAATACATATGTGGAAAATAAGTAATTTGATCAAGGTTGGAACTCAGAACCACCTGGGGCTAAAACCTATCCCCTTTCTATTCTGCCATGATCAGAGCAAAACTCTGTGTTTGGTTGTCTATGGGAAAGAGAATCACCAACAAAGCTGCAAGGTGAATTTCTTTAGAACGCCGTACTCATAAGAATGATCATCATAAAATTACTGCCAGTAATATTTAGCTCAATTAGATTTATTCTATATTAATTTGCTCTCACCATCACCATTAAAATAGAAATTTCAGCCTTCATATCTTATTCAGAATGACAGATGTAGGCTAATCTATGGTTGTATGGGAAAAAAAGAAAAAGAAAATTAAGCTGTCGAAAACCACAGATATGCACTTGGAGGAAGCAGGACGGGGCAGGGGTGAGAAGGTCAGCCAGCATTTTTGTGTCTGTACTTGTTTTTGACCAGTGAGCATGTCAAGATGGGACTATTAATTTGTATGTGTCAACTTGATTTTGAAAATATTGGTGCTGATCTGCGAAGACAGCACATACCTTCCTTCCCTTCCCTCCAAAGACCCCTGATAATAAAGAATCCTTATATTTCCATAGAGCTTTAAGGGATCTTCTCTCTCTTTGCTGATTCGGTTCCACAGACAACTTTCAGAGGTAGGCAGGGTAGAGATTTTGAGTTCCATTTTCTACATGAGGAAACAGCTTCAGAGACACGAAATGACTCACTAGAGTTCGCATGGCAAGCAAACCACAACACCCTCCATGATCCCTGGGAAAGAAAGAGAGGAAAAAACAGCCTCTTAAAGTATTTAGAAAAATCTTTTGAAAATTGAATAGAACTTGAGCCATAACGTCTTGCTGTGACAAGAGACCAGGGAATGTGGAAGAGCATGGTCCTCTGTTCCTCTTTTTTTTGTTTTTGTTTTTGTTTTTGCTGTACGCGGGCCTCTCACTGCTGTGGCCTCTCCCGTTGCAGAGCACAGGCTCCGGATGCGCAGGCTCAGCGGCCATGGCTCACGGGCCTAGCCGCTCCACGGCATGTGGGATCTTCCCGGACCGGGGCACGAGCCCGTGTCCCCTGCATCGGCAGGCGGACTCTCATCCACTGCGCCACCAGGGAAGCCCTCTGCTCCCCTTTTAACTGGAGGACTAAGGTTTGCAACATCTTCCCAGACCAATGCACTTCCCACTACCTCAAATGTTAATTTCTTAAGAGGTCATTGAGAGCCAGTTTCAGGGAGGCTAGGCATGTCTGCCTGGTTGTTATCCTTTAAATGCCATTAAATTCATGTCTGAATTGTTCTAAGGCCATATGTATTTTCAGACCCTATTACTTCTTGGGCCAGGTTAGGGGTGTGGCAACTTAGTCACTAATGAGGTCCCCTGTAGTTGGCCATGAATAGTGGGAAGAAGAAGAAAAATTCACCCTTTTCCATAGGCTAAAATTAAACTAGACCTAACCCGAAGATATGCAAAAGCATATCTTATTTTTATTTCCCTCTGATCATGTCCTAGACAGTAGATAATAATTATTAGCATTTGCGTGGCACTTTATGACTTATAGAGCCACAATTTCAGTCAATACACTTCTCACATAACAGGAAGCCTGACCTTGTGAGTGGGATCAGGGAAGAGTTCTCTGAAGCCGTAACTTTTGAGTTTGACTCTAAAGCAAAAATCCATCTCCTTTCTATTCTACCAAGATAGCAAAAGTCTCCACTTGGCTGCCTATGGGAGAAGAATCAGCAGCACTTTGAAGTGGATTTGTTTGGAACCCATATTCATAAGAATCATTACTATAAAAACTGCCAGTAATAATTACCTAAATTAGATTTATTCACTATTAATTTGCTCTCCCATCTCTATTGAAATTGAAATCTCAGCCCACATATCTTCTTCATAATGACAAATGTAGGCTAATCTATGGCTATTTGAAAAACAAACTAAAGTAAAAGCTGAAATAAATAAACAAAAATACAAAAACAGTGTGTGTTTTAGGGGAGGAAGACTGGGGTGATAGGGTGTTCAGGATGACAAAGGGAGACGCCAGAGAGAGGTTAGCCCAATTTTGAGGGTATAGTAGGTATAGTAGGTGCTTTTAGAATACATGCATATGTGAATATATGTATGTATAAATAAACAAGTATGAATACATGTGTGTATAAATAAATATATGTATGTATATATATGAGTATACATATGTATATATTGATAGACACATCAATTCATTCTGGATTCAATTGAATAGATATATTCAATTATATTCATATAATAATATGTGAATTCAATATATATATATTGATTTGAATTGATTTATGGCACTCTCATCAATTTCATTCTATCTACTTTTCTCATACTCCTTTGTTCCTAACACCTTCCACAGTGCTTGGGGCCATTGTACTTCATAAATATTTGTTATAGAAATTAAGATGCTTCTCCCTCATTTTCTGCTTCACATGGTCTACCTCTATAGCCTCCTCCATAATGAACACTGATGTCAGCACATAGTAAGTAGCTTGATAAGAACTTGATCAGCTGAACTGGATTGACCCTTTCAAACTTTGTTTTCTGAGTTCAAAGGGCCTCACTGTCAACACCACTTAGATAACTCAGGAGTTCACCTTCCCATTGCTGAGAAGGGGAAGGTAACACGATGCAGAAAAGTCCCCACTCTGACAAGTCTGTAGGAGGGTCTGGTTTCATGGTTGGAGACCTAGCAATCAGTTAGAGAAAGAGAAACAGTTGCTATTGGAAACCTTGAGGCCCTGAAGCTGTCAGAGGGAGTAAAAGGCTGGAAGCTAATCAGGCATAATGAGCTTACAGTACCATAGATCATGTCAGCTATTAGCATTCTTATTAATTTCCTGCCCAACGGCCATGCACAGAGGACCGATTCATCCTGCAGTCCTTCCCCAGCCTGGGACACTAATGCACTTGTCAAATCGGGAATATGCAGTGATGAAAATTCAGGAGTGACATAGTGGCAGCAATATCATCCATCATCCTGCTATACCTCACCTTTGGAGAGCATCTTACCCACACTTCCTTCTGAATGGGAAGGACCAGACACTGAGAATGTGAAACTGTCAAGGACCAGAAAGAACGTCCTAGCCCAAGATGGCAATAAGATTCATCGGTTATAGAAAAGGTTGGACTAGATCAGGGATGGCACAAATATGACACATGTGTTGCCACTTCCCCTTTTCTGTGTCCTTGGAAGCATTGCAAATCAATTTCTCCATTCCATCCTGGGAACAACTGCAAAATCCTTCTTACTATAGCATACTTTGAACCTACTACTACTACAAAGGCATTTTATAGGGGATGAATACTTCCTTATTGGTAATGGACAAACAAAGGAAAAGTTTAATGTGCCCCATCTGGCTCCTTTTTTTTCCTTTAACATCTTTATTGGAGTATAATTGTTTTACAATGTTTTGTTAGTTTCTGCTGTATAACAAATTGAATCAACTCTAGGTATACATATATCCCCATATCTTCTCCCTCTTGTGTCTCCCTCCCACGCTCCTTATCCCACCCTGCTAGGTGGTCACAAAGCACCGAGCTGATGTCCCTGTGCTATGCGGCTGCTTCCCACTAGCTATCTATTTTACATTTGGTAGTGTATATATGTCCATGTCACTCTCTCACTTCGTCCCAGCTTACCCTTCCCCCTCCCCGTTGTCCTCAAGTCCTCGCTCTATGTCTGCGTCTTTATTCCTCTCCTGCCCCTAGGTTCTTCAGAACATGTTCTGGCCTGGGGAGTCTCCCTTTCCATCTATAACAGTTTTCTTCTTCTCAAATCTAGGGGAAATCCATTGGGTTAGGGTGAGGCAGGAATGAGTGTCTCACATAGTGGATAAGCCCAAGTATGAGGATTTGAGGTATGGCTTATCCTGAGAGGGGGAAACTTTGGGGGCCAAAGGATACTTTTACAGTCCGAGAGCTGAAAGTTTAACTGGGGGATCATTACTATGCAAAGAAATAAGATGCCATGAAGAACATCCAGGTGCAGTTCAGGGGGAACCAATCAGTGTGTGGCTTGTGCATGGAAAATAAATATCCCAGGGTCCCTTTTTATTGTATTTGGACAAAACAGAGATCTGAGGGGCACACTATGTTACTTGGAGGCCACAAGGTGATATATGAGTGGAGTTCTGAAACGTAAGGAGGGATTTGCCAATAAAGAGGCAGCAGAGACCAGGAAGGTTCATCTAAGACAAATGGAACACCAAGTAAAGTTTCAGAAGCTCCAGAGAGTTTCAAAGTGATTTCAAGTAGGTTATATCATTTGGAGCCCAAGATGTCTTTGGGTCACAGGTGTTATGATCTCTATTTCAGAGTGAAGGAAATGAAGGCTCAATAAGGTTAATAACTTACCCAGAGTCACACATCTAGCTGCACGGATTGGAAACTAAACCAGGTTAGTTAGTCACTTGATCAAGAGCCCAGGCCCTTTCCATCAGATTTACCACCACCAGTGGAAGGGTTGATAACACCTCTTTATTTTATCTTTGAGCATAGAGGTTCTTAATGAATGAAGAACCAATAGGAAAAACAGCACCATATCAAACTAATGGTAAAGAAATAGTAAGGATATGAGATCAGAGTTGGCAGGCAGCTCCTGCAATGGGGGAAAATGTTTATGTTAAGTTCCTGCGTGTCAACAATTTAATCCACATTGATTTGGCCTTGCTATTGCAAGACCCACAGTAGCATGCTATGAACGTTAATAGATGATTTCCTTTTTGCTACTTGGAGCTGGTGTCCAAAAAAGATTGAGGCAAATTGGTAGAAACTTAAGCACTGTTTTTCTTTCTTCCATTCATTCATGCTTTTAACAAGGATGAACTGAGTTTCCCCCTTCCACCAGTCACTGCACTAAACATTGAGGATATAGAGATGAATCAGACAGTTTCCTAATACTAAAGAGCTCAAAATCTAATGTGAAAATAGAACAACAAGTAGCCAACAAGAAACACGTATAAGGAGAGGAAAGTGCGCAATCCAGAGGCACACAAAGGAGTGAGCTGCTCACTCAGCCTGAGTGGGCTGGACCAGGCTTCTGAAAGAAGTGGTTTTTGAAACAAATTTGGAAAATGACTAGAGGTGGCCAATGGTACAATATGAACAGCAAAACAAATAAATATAGTAAAGATTATAATTCACTGAATAAAAAAGGAATACATACATGAGTCTGTATGGATCTAAGTAAATGGTGGAGAAGGGAAAGGTCTTTCTTACAGTAGAAAGCCAAATAATAAAAGTAGACAAAATATTGCATTTAAAAGATCACCATTTGGTAACCATAATAATAATCGATTCAGGCAAGAATTATCAATGAGTGCTAAAACTAGTGGGTGAAAGTTTGAGGAGTAACAGGATATTGGCATAGTTTCAAAGTATCTCCAAAATTCTTAATTACAAAGAGGAAAATAGGAACTTTACAGTAGAGAAAACTGGCAGACACCACGTGCTTCCTGACATAAGGCACTGAGAAGACCATAACATCATTCTGTGATATTTTTGCCAAAAATGCATAATCTGAATCTAATCCTGAGGGAACATCAGATAACCAAATTGAGGAATATTCCACAAAATAATTTACCTGTTCATTTCAAAAATGTCAATGCCAGGAAAGACATAGAGAGACTGAGTGAAATTGCTCCAGATTAACTAAGATTGAAGAGGCATGACAATTGAATGTAATGCATAAGCCATCATTTTCTTTTGTTATAAGGGCATTATTGGGAAACTGGTAAATTTTGAATAAGGTCCATAAATTAGATAATAGTATTCTCTTAATGCTAATTTCCTGATTTTGCTAATTATACTGTGGTTATGGAAGAGAATATCTTTGTTTTTAGGAAAAACACACTGAAGCATTTAGGGATAAAGAAATATGTCTGCAACTTATTCTCAAATATTTCAGAAAACACAGAGAGGAAAAAAGAAAATAATTTTTAAAAGTGTAATAAGATATTACCATTTGGGTGATCTAGGGAAAACAGCATAAAGGATGTTATGGACTGAATATTGTGTTTCTTCCAAAATTCATATACTGAAATCCTACCCTCTAATGTGATGGTGTTAAGAAGTAGGGGTCTTTGGGAGGTAATTAGGATTAATAGATGGGATCAAGAGGGTAGAACCCTCATGAATGGGATTAGTGCCCTTATAAAAATCATGAGATAACCCACTTGTTTTCCCTCTCCTTCAGCCATGTGAGGCTACAGGGAGAAGTGGGCAGTCTGCAACACAGAAGAGGGTCCTCACTAGAACTCAGCCATGCTGGCACTTTGCTCTTGGACTTACCAGTCTCCTGAGACGTGAGAAACAAATTCATGCTGTTTATAAGTCCCCCCAATCTATGGCACTTTGTTATAACAGCCCAAAGTAAGGCACAGGGATTCTTTGCACTATTCTTGCAACTTCTCTCTAAATCTGAAATTATGTTAAAATAAAAAGTTAAAGGAAAAAATAAATTTAAAACTTAATATAGTATGATTAAAGCCAGGTAAAGTTTGTAAGTGTGAATTGTCTAAGACTGCAAGAGAACTTGGGGAAAAGATGGCAGACAACTTGATGAAGTATTGGACCTATAAATGATTTATCCTTATTTGTATTACTTTATACAGCTGTTTGTATAATAAATTAAAAGGGCATCATGGTAGAAGGAAACAGTGACCAGAGTTTCACTAGATAGAGAAAGCAGAGAAAGATATTAGAGAAAATAATTTAGCGTGCGTAATACTAATTTTTAAAAATCTGGTATTACACAGCATTTACTATGCTTTAAACACTGTTCTAAGTACTTAATTCATATTAGCACACTGACCATCACAAGCACCCAGTGTGATAGGTATTACTATAACCACCCCCATTTCATAGATGAGAAGACCGGAGCACAGAGAAATTAAGGAACTTCCCCAAGTCACATGGTTAACAAGTGGCAGAGCGAGGATTTGAACCCAGGCAGTCTGGATGTAGAAGGATCTAGAAGTCTGTGCCCATAGTCATTATTTTATTATTAACTTTTAGGCTTGCAAAGTGTATTATGGGAGGGAAGGGCCAGATTCTCCTCAGCCACTTCCGGTCCCACTTTTTACAATGAACTGATTATAAAGAATTTGCAGAGAGATCCAAATTGCTAGACAATATACTCCATGAGGACAAAGAAGGTTCAAGCATTTGTGTAGACCAGTATCTAACAAAATAACAATGCCCATGATTGGAACCATGAGGTAGATTGATTATGACAGCAGAAAGGAGGCAACATTTTCTGAGCCCTCACTGTGTCCTACACATGCTCTGGGTACTCTGCATGCTTTAAGTCATGAGCTCTCTCTCTCAATAACTAGGAGGTAGATATACTCTTATGTACACATGACAGATGAGAAGTTCCCAGCATGTAGCAGAGCTGGGTCTTGAACTCTGTAATTTCATCCTAGGGCTTGGACACCCACCTACCAGGTTAACATATAAGGAGGAGTGTGGCATGGAGAGACATGAGAGCTGGCCTTCTGCTAATTATTGGGTGACCTCTCTTCTATGTCCTATTTCCCCAAGGATAATTGAGGTGTTGAACTATATGATCTTTGGGTTCTCTCCAACACTTTGCCTCTATGCCTCTTTCAGAAATGTCCACTATCACATTAATATGAAAAGTTCTGGCTAAAGCAGGTCTGTCTTGAACACCTTGCAAGAGAGAACAGTTACTGAATGACCAAAGGAACCTCCACAGAAGATGGAAGCTGAATGGACCCTGGTGCTTGTTATAATCAAGGCCATAGAACCACAGATGCTTAGAGCTACAGGGATCATGCAATCAGTTGTCTCAAACCAAGAATGTTTGAGAGTGAAAGCGGACACTTAATAATTATGTAAGGACAAGTAGAGAAATTGGGACAATTCAGGACAAATGGAAACATCGTCACCACACTCAAAGCTAAAAGGCACCTGACACACTCAGGGAGCCAACTCCACATGTGCTGTAAGCTATTTGAAGTGCAGCAGATATAACAGTTCATTTGACCTTCACAATAGCTTTGTAAGGTAGTATTTTTCATTCCTCTTTACAAGTAAGGAAACTGGAGTTCAATGAGGTCAAAGAATATACTATCTGCTTCCAAGGAGCAGGTTCTTTCCAGTGGGTCAGACTGGGAGGGCCTCTAGGGTACATTAGGCCAGTGATACAGAACTGGGCACACTGAATAGAAACAAGAGATGAAGTAGCAACAAGCATCTAAGTTATATATAAGAGTTTTAAAAGCCTAATAGAATGGGAGAAAATATTTGCAAACAATGCGACCGACAAGGGATTAATTTCCAAAACATACAAGAAGCTCCTAGAGCTCAATATCAGAGAAACAAACAAACAGCCCAGTCAAAAAATGGGCAGAAGATCTAAATAGACATTTATCTAAAGAAGACATACAGGGACTCCCCTGGCGGTCCAGTGGTTAAGATTCCACTCTTCCACTGCAGGGGCCATGGGTTCGATCCCTGGTCAGGGAACTAAGATCCCACATGCTGTGCAGTGTGGCCAAAAAAATTTTTAAAAATTAAAAAATGAAGAAGACATACAGGTGACCAGTAGGCACATGAAAAGATGCTCAACATCACTAATTATTAGAGAAATGCAAAGCAAAACTACAATGAGGTAACACCTCACACTGGTCAGAATGGCCATCATCAAAAAGTCTACAAATAATATATGGTGTGGCGAAAAGGGAACCCACCTACACTGTTGGTAGGAATGTAAACTGGTTCAGCCACTATAGAAAACAGTTTAGAGGTTCCTTAAAAAACTAAAAATAGAGTTATCATACAATTCAACAATCCCACTCCTGGACATATATCTGGAGAAAACTCTAATTAGAAAAGATACATGCACCCCAGTTTTCATAGTAGCACTATTTACAATAGTTGAGACATGGAAACTAATGTCTAAGTGTCCACTGACAGATGAATGAATAAAGCAGATGTGGTATATATATACAACGAAATATTACCCAGCCATAAAAAGAATGAAATAATGCCATTTGCAGCAACATATATGGACCTAGAGATTATCATACTAGGTGAAGTAAGTCAGACAAAGACAAATATCGTGATATCACTTATATGTGGAATCTTAAAAAAATGATAGAAATGAACTTATACACAAAACAGAAATAGACTCACAGACACCAAAAACAAATATATGGTTACCAAAGGGGAAAGGGGGTAGGGGAGGGATAAATTACCAGTTTGGAATTAAAATATACACACTACTATATATAAAATAGATAACCAACAAGGACCTATCGTATAGCACAGGGAACTATACTCAATATCTTGTGATAACCTATAATGGAAAAGAATCTGAAAAATAGTGTATATATATATATATGTATGTATATGTATAACTGAATCACTTTGATGTGTACCTGAAACTTTGTAAATCAACTATATTTCAATTCAAAAACTTAACAAGTTAAAGCTTAACAGAAAATATATTCTTAAGTGGAAAGAAACTATCCTATTGTGATCATTGCTACTGAAATTAGCACATTGCTTTGATTTTGACCAGAATTCTATCAGTTTAATGTGATCACACTACTTTGTTCATTCTTGTTAAAGGCTCTACATGGAAGATGTATATATACATTTTCTGTGGTTATTAAAAATGGGAAAGCCACTTGATCATGATTTAATTTACTGAATCAGTGGGGACAGGCTAGATTACACTATGACAAAAAATGACTTCAAAATCTCAGTGCTTTAGAGCAACAAAGATGTGCCTCTGTTTCTACTGCATGTCTGCTGAGCCAACTAAGACTCTACATCACTGTCCTCATGCTAGGACCCAGGCTGACCAGGCAGCCCCCATCTAGAACATTGCCTTCTTCTTGTGGACAGCTATAGAACGCTTGAGGATCTTGCACCGGAGACAAAATGTTTAACTTTCTGCTCACAGTTCATGGACCAGAACATGGCTGGTGGCTTAGCAATAGCCATGAGGGGACTTGGCAGACCCAGGCACCATGTGTCTGAAAGAGGTGGGCACTTGAATAGTTGGTGAAGAGTACGAATGACTACCAAGCTTAAGGAAGTTTTATAGACTCTAATCCCAACAGCAAATATCTACTAAACACTGGTTTTGTGCCAGGCATTGTATTAGGCACTGAAGATAAGACATGGCCCTTAGTTTTTTTTATTAGGGTGTTTGAGATCAATTATTATACCAAATGATGTCTTTGGTGATAGAAAGTTTTAAAAACTCAGCTCGAGACCAGCTTCTTTTGCAGAGGGAAATACTAAAGCCCAGAGATGTGCCCAAGATGACCCAGCTGGAAGACTGGTTTCCAAACCCCAGGACTCCATTAAAGTAAGTGGGAGAAAGAAGGTTTACAAACATCTCTATGTTTAGAAGCCTCTCTTGAAAGTTGCATAAGTGGGCTAGGGTTTTCTGTTTATTCAGAATTGCCAAGGAATGTAGACAAAGCAGCTACTTTGAGGGGTATAACAGAGGTCAGGAAGGCCATGAAACATAAATAGGGCAAAGAAAGCTGGGATCAGCTGCTCTGACCTGGCACCAGGCCACATGCCAGGCTCTTGACAGAGTCACCTGTGCTAATAGCCGTGTGGGATGGATGATTCCCCAGTCTGCAGGAGTAGAGACTTCTCATGAAACAGCCTCAGTTATGTGATTAAAAAAATAAGGTGTTCATTCAAAGTGTCTGAAAACAAGACTGGCACATAGCAACTTATATGATGCTTTCTTTGCCCCAGTGAAACATCTGTGGAGGAGAGCAATGGACTGGACATCTCCCCAGGGGCAGCATGGGGTGGGCAAAAGAGCTTTGGACTTCATCAGGCTTGCCTTGAATCTCAGTTCTCTCACTTACTTGTGCAATTTCCATTACCATTCTCTATTTCAGATCTCTCATCTGTTAAACAGGAATTATAGTACCTAGCATTGTGGGCTTCCAAGACAAATTATGTGGGAGGAATTGTGCAATGCACCTGCCACTTGCCAAGTATTAGTTCTGGTACTCAGTGAGCCCAAAAGGAATGTTAGTTTCCATTACCCTTCACTTCGGTAGCTCAACCGAACTTGTGGTCATAATTTTCTGGACCAAAAATTTGATTTGTTTATGTACCCAATATTGTATTATGCTAGGCTGTGGTAACAAAGGGACAAAAGTTCAGTGGCTTAACACAATCAAAATGTATTTCTTGCTCACTGAACAGTCCTGAGTGTGTGTTGGAAGGGTCACTCTCCTCCATTCTGATGGAGGCTTGAAATGTTTACTTTGTGGCTTCCAAGGTTACCCTAGGTGTCGACATCTCAGTGGGCTGGAAGAGAGAATGAGCATGGAGAAGCAAATGTGGGAAGTTGATGTGGGTCAAGCCTGCAGGCGAAGCCATCACTGTGCTCACAGCCCCTGGGAGAGAACTCTCATGTGGTCACACCTAATGTAAGTGCGATTAGGAAACCTCATCTAGCTGTACGCTAAAAAGGAGAAAGGATTTTTGTGGACAGTTTTCAATCCTGACTATCAATTAAGAGTAAACTGTGTTCCCCTTAGAGCTTTTACCTCCAACCAGGAACATAGAGAAAGATGAGATAGACTTGCCCTGGGAGAATCTAGAGGCGCAAGGGTAGATTTGATCTGAGCCTTGAATTTTAAAAGAAAGTACTAAACTATGGTTCTAATTATGCTGTTAAACAACATTTATTTAACTTTTATTAGACATCACACGCTGGGGATACAAAGACAGAAAAAGAGATAAGTGATGTGAGCTGGAAGGATCAGAAAATAATGATAGGTTAGCTAGAAAAGTATGCAGAAATCCAACAATTTTATTAAATCATGGTTAACAACAAATGAAGCCAGACTTGTCTAACAAATTTTCCATCCGCGAACACTGTTATGTGTAAAAATATCACCTATGTTGTTTTTTCACACCTCAGCATTTAGTAGAACTGCCTAAAAGATTGTACATTGTATGTTAAATCTAAGTTAATTTTTTTCTTACTCTTGAAAGGAGCACTTTGTAGTGAAAGCAGTTCTTGACAAGCTTTGCTTTCAACTGGCTAAAATTTTTTAATATATTTCTCTAGACTGTTGTCCACCACACTCTATTGTCCTAATTATACTGTTTTCTGCTTTGTATTTACGTCTTGAGACAGTAACTTTTTGAAAAAATTCAAAGACCCTATAGTTGAAAGAAGGAAAGAAAGAAAGGGAAAGTTGAGCTGGACTGGGAGTAAGAATGAAGAAAAGGAAATACTTTGTCTTAAGATGACTCTATGAAGTAGGTTTATCATCACCCATTTCATAGGAAAAAAATTTAGTGATGATGATTATAGTGATAGCAGACCCTTACTTAGCGTTAAGTATGCACTGAGCACAGTTCTAAGTGGTGTATGTGTGGATATATTTACATTAATGTATATGTAATAAATAAGTGATAAAAATAAATATATCTCTACATATATGTATATATATATACTTATCATCTATTTAATGTACACATATACATATTAAATGCATATATTTAATATATTTTATTGTTACCTTTATTCATTATTAATACATCTTATTTAATCCTTGCAACAAGCAATGGGAGAGGTGCTATTGTTACCCCCATCCTAAGTATGGGGAATCTGAGACTGAGCGAGCTCAGTAACATGTTCAAAGTCACAGAGCCCACTGGCAGTTGGGATTTGAAACCAGACACTCTGGTCCATGCTCTAATCATCATGCATACTGCCTCAAAGAGAACAAAATAGTTAAGTACATTCCCGAGGTTCCACTGTGAGACAGTAGCAGATACAGGACTGAATTCTGGTGTGTCTGGCTATGAAGCACCATTTTCTTTTCTGCTCCACACTATCTGTCAGTAGGATCAAAGGATGAAGTGAAGCTGGGAAAGAATATTTTCAGTGAGGGGTCAACACAAGCAATCACCAAAAGAAGGCAGAAAACATCCTGAGAACATACACCCTTGCATTTTCCGCCACCAGTGCCTAAATGCTAGTAGCTAATTTTGCAACTCAGGGGGAATTCTTCTTTCGTTACACAGGTCACAACACCTGGTCCGAGAGATATATATACCACCAACGTGTTTGTTCACGTGGAGAGAGGCTCTTCTCAAGTCGGGGCCTGAGTTGTCATGGCAACAAGGAAAGCCTTGAGAAACATCAAGAGGCCAAGGAAGGGGTGACTGGTTGTGAAAGCAAGCAGCCCAGAGCAATCCTGGTACAGCCGTGGACCCCAAGAACACCTGAGCCAGAAGGGGTCCTACATCACACCTATACATGAAGGAACGGAGCCTCAGGAAAGTGCCAGCTACTGTGCTAAATGCTTTAACTAGGTTATATTATTAATTTCTAAAAAAAAAAAAAAAAGAGTCCCCAAGAGTAAGATATGATCCCCATTTTCAGGTGAGGAAACTGAGGCCCAGATATAGGATGCAACTTGCTTAAGGTGGAACTATGATTCAAGCCTAGAACTAATTCCAGGGCCTTGGTTCTTAGCTGCAAAGCCATATTCCCTAAGGACTGTAACTTGCCCAACAAGCACAGAGCTATCCAAATGACAGATCCAGAACAAGTCCTGTCCCCTCTGTCCTCCAAGGACCTTTGATTTCCCCAGCTATCAAATGGCAAGACGATCACCCACCTAGAGATCAGCTATGTATTTCATCAGCGCCTCTTAACATTCTGCCCTCCATAGCCCTGGAATGGATCTTTTTCAAACTTCCCTTCCACAGCTCAACAAATAAGCAAACAAAAATAAAAAGCTTTGCTTTCCATGAAAAGGCAGTGTAAACATCTGGCAGGTTTCCTGGGTCTCAGCTTCCTCTGGCTGGGTCTAAGTGCACAACGTGAGTGTATTTAGGTTTCAACAGAAGAGGCCTTGCTAGACATTACTCACCCCGCTGCAAAAGCAAACCAGCCCAAAAACTTAGTGAAAGAAATATAAGTGCTCTAGTTTGTTGACCAAAAACTAAACAAACCATTTGAGGTTTGGGGTTCAAAAATCTTTCAGAAATGCAATTTCCACATATTCAGTTGGGATATGGGTGAGTATATGTGGGTGTTTGCTTAAATCTTGTCTGGAAGAAGATGGAGAAGAAATATAAATACGTGCAAATAACTTAAATCAATCCAAGGAGAAAACCATTCTTTTTTCAGTGTTATGAAATGGGCCAAACTGGATCTCAAATATGGACCAGACTTTGACAAAACCATCCAGTTGGTTAAGCTTTCTCGACCATCTGGGTAACTTGGCGAATCACTTAGGCTCTCTGGGATTTAATTCCTCACCTGTAAAATGAGGATAGTATTAGCATAGTGTCAAATCAGCTGTGATAAGGATGGATTTAGAAAATGACAAGAAATCCTTATAAACTGTAGAGTCCTGTACCTAGGTGAGAGGTTGTGTGTACTCCTGTCTCCTCTGGCAGGCACAGGTCCCATCGTGGCACCCTCTCCTCCATGACCCACCACCCAAGCTGGCCTCATACTGATCCTCGACTACTCAAGGGCCCCAGGAAGACCTCTTCTCCATAGACCTCCCCTCCCCCTACAAATGCCAGAAATGTTGCACTATATAGGTGTCAGGTGAATTTGGTTGTGGATGGGAGGAAAAAGAAAACTGAGATCTCTAGATTCAAGAAAGCATGTTAATTAGCCACTCATAGTCACAGTACTAACTAGGTTTTCCTCCGCCCAAGAGGGGAAGCAGGAGAGGAAGACCTTTTTAAGTAGCAGAGCAGAACATTCGTCTTTCTGGAGGGCATGGAAAGAGGAAATGTGTAGCAGACAAGTGTAAATGGATAGCACAGGTAGCATAGGCAAGGGGGAGGAGTAGTGTAAGCAAGACTGAGAGAGACTTGATCAGCACTGGGTTTTCTAATAGCAGCCACCTGAACCCATGCCTCAAGAAGCATTACCTAATAAATACTTAAATACAGGAATGAATGAATGAATGAATAACTTTAAATGAAACAATATAAGAAAAGTTCTGCTCTGGTAAACTGATCCAGAATGTTCTAATCCAAAAATGAGGGAGGAGTTGATTTTAGTTTCAGCTAGCCTATCAGTTTTATGTTTTATGGCTTTATTTGATTTTATTTTGATTTGCATATGAGGGAGGGACACCATAATCCTTTCAGTGCTTCAGATATCTAGTGACCCTGACCCTGATCCAGGAGGCACTGGGATACTGAGTGTCAACAAGAGCTCCTAAGAGAACGTCAAATCACACCCCTACAGTCCTACTGCCTGATATGCCAACAGCAGAGAGGCACTGATTGTAAGAAATGGCATGCTTTAGCGGGAACATGGGGCAAACAGCAGTGGGGACCCTGTAGAAGGGACCAATATTCAAGTCATGAGGACAGGCAGGGCTAGCGGATGAAGCACATTTCTGGGGAACAGTAAGAACCAAAAGGAAAAGGACAGAGGTTGATCTTAGGAGCCCAGGTTGGAGAAGGTAGCAGCTCCAGAAAGAACAGAATCAGCCAGAAGGTTGGCAAAAACACAGAAGGAAAGATAATCTGGATGCAGTACTGGCAAGAAATAGAAACAACAGTGTCAAGCTTGGCTGGGATTGTGGGTGGTATTTCCCCATCCCTCCATTAGGCCCTGAGTGGATGGAGAAACCCTGATTATCCATATCTCAGAGCCCTCTGATCGGGGAAACTGAGGCACTGTCTGGTGTATGGGGGTCTTTTGTCATTAAACTTGAGGGGAGGAGGGAGTGGCAGTTTCATAGAAAGGACCTAGAATAGGAAAGATCAGATGAATACACACCAGTTAAAAACCAGTGGCAGAGAATAAAAGAGTAGGAGACAAGGCCAAATAGATAGATGTTGGAACTAGATAGATGTTGGAGTGGATAGGAGAATGGGGCCAAAGGTAAGGACAAAGTAAGAGGTTTAACGATCCTTTTTCAAGGACACATGCTATTTAGTGTGGGTTAGACTAGTTTTAATGCCCAGGTCAGTGTGAATACCAAGCAAGTATTGTGATAAAAGCAAGCCCAGACCACCCAAGAGTGGCCTGCCACCTGATATCATTGCTGAAATTCTCCAAGAAGCAACCACATGTGGATCTGACATCTGAGATGGGGAATGGAGATGGGAGTAGATGATAGATGATAAAAAAAAAAAAATGTTGTTTTAACAGGTAGAGCAAGAATTCCTCCAAGGGAGAATCTTTCTTTGTTTATTAAAAATTTTTAAAGCAGCTTGAAATGAAAGTACCATTCTAGGGAATGCATAAGCAGAAGCTAAGGCATGAAAAGAGAGAAATAATGTACACTACATCCAAAATTAATAGGACTTTGGGGGTATAGGAAAGAGAGAAAATTAGTAAAAAGGAGGGGAAATGGAGAGAAATTAGTTAGTGAAATGGCATGAGACTAGGCCGCTGTACAGAATGAAGAGAACAGTGGAAACTCCCCAAGGCCAAGGTTGCCAAAAAACATTCAAGAACGATGAGACCTTGTGTCAGTTAGATACTGCTGCATAACAAGTGATTCCAAAACACAAAACAACAAGTAATTATTAACCCACATCTGTGAGTTAGCTGAAAGTCTAGGCTGAGTGTGGCTCCAGGCCATGTGTTTGTTTCAGGTCTATGACACATGGCCTTCATTCTTCTGAGACCAGTGGGATACCTGGTGCACATTTTTCTCTTGGCAATAGCAGAATTACAAGGGCCAGATCCCTTCTCACAAGTATATTTCAAGCCTCTGCTCGTGTTACCTCTGATAACATTCTGTTGGCTGAAGCAAGTCACATGACCAAGCCTATTATCAATGGAGTAGAGAGGTAAACTCCTCTGATGGAGGAGGGGGTAGTAGTAGGAAGTAGATATTTGCTAAACAATTATCTAATCTACTAAAAGCCTCACGCTAAATTTGAAATTGTTTTCACTGCTGCAGTATTAATTCCTTCTTAGAGCCCTCTGCTAATCTTCAATAAATGTCCCACAAATTCAAATTGTTTGAGCTGATTTTGTACAGAAATCAAGGCAAAGGAGCAACATGATGTAGAACAGAGAAAGTAGATGGAAATAGTGAGGTGATTCATAAGAGAAAAAACAGTGTCAAAGATGGCCACAATCACCTAAGCCTCCTGAAAGTTAGAGGCATCTTGAGAAAGGCAGGGAAGTAAGGATTGGAACCTACCTTCTTTACAACTCAAGGAGAGCTCAACTGTCAACTATGTTATCTAAGAGGTTACTAATGGCATTGGTGAATGAGGCTATGGCAATTCATTGCTGGCAGGAAGCTGTAGCTCGACAGGAAAAGCTATAGAAGACTTGGGGCTCATTCTGAAGAGCTGGGTGGAAAGCACCAACTAGGTCAAGACAGGAAAAAGAGAGGGACCCAAAGTTTCTTGAGTACAGGGTAAGGTGTTTTTCTTCAGAATAAGATTAAAAGACCAAGTCTTTAGAAATGAAATATACAGTCATTGCAGAACTATTAAGTAGGCTAACTTGAAGCTTAATTAGGGCACTTCAAATCACCCCTGAAATGGACAACATTGAGTATTGACCTTCACAAAGATAGAGAAGGCATGAATGACCATGTTGAAAACTTGCTCAATATCAGGAACTGGATACACTACTTTATTATCTGATTTAATTCTCACAAGACCTCTGCTCCCCAAAGGTAGGAATGATTATTCCCACTTCATGGACAAGGGAATAGGATCAGAGTGGCTGGCTTTTTTCTAATGGAAAGGCCAGGTTAAACATGCAAGATGGTACTGAAGCCACTCAGCTGTAGCCAGAAGAGAAACATGGGAGCAAAGGAGTCCATGGATTGCCACATACAGGTCTTTTGTTGGGTGGATTTATGAGGATTCTCTTCATGCTATTAGAGCTTGAAAGGAAAGAAAAAGCCTAGATGAGCTTTTATGATTATGAGTCAGGTGACATTCTACATCCTCAAAGCCTTTACAGTTGCAAAGCAGATAAAGTCTGATCCCTTTGGCCTGAATGAAGAAAACATATCTAAGTTATGCATTAAACTCACCTTCCACCCATCTTGACAGATTCCTCATCTACTCTATCTCCACCGCCAGAAAAGGAAAAAAGAGCTGGGGTAGAGGAGAGCTCTAACATTTAATAAATGCTCTTTTGTGCCATCTATGTATAAGTCCATAGATTTTAAAATGCCAAATGATAAAGATTATATGAGCACCTCTATAGCATGATGCTACTATGGGCTGGTAAATTTAAGAAGAAAGGTAAAGTCACATAAAA
The DNA here is from genome assembly GCF_949752795.1 of Hyperoodon ampullatus. Taxonomy (NCBI): domain Eukaryota; kingdom Metazoa; phylum Chordata; class Mammalia; order Artiodactyla; family Ziphiidae; genus Hyperoodon; species Hyperoodon ampullatus. The sequence continues at coordinate 48,304,732 of NC_136915.1, forward strand.
ATTATTTTGTTGGCTTTTAACACACTTACCTATGCTTAGGACCCCTAGATAACTATCTTCCATAAGTTAAATGAACATTTGTTGACACCAAAAAAACCTCAAAACAATCAAATAAACCCTCAAAAGGGTCCTAACTACTTGATTATCCAGTCTTTGTTTGCCTTCAATATGGCCTATAATTAATGCAATTAATGATGACATATAGAAATATAAAAAAAAAAACTTTCTCAATATTATGAAATAGCATCTTTCTGTCCATAGAGCTGGAGCTCAAACTTCATGGCCCTTCTCATAAGTTTGTTTCAAAATTGCCTGGAGAAATCCAGTAATTGAACATTTTTAGAGAAGGTGAGTTGTGCAATTTGCTTTTACGTTCACTACACATTATCAATTTGCCTTTTGGAAGTCTTCAGATATGCATCCAAATTTCTGTGGCAAATCTTTTCTGGTCTCAGTTTTCAGAGCACCTTGAAATAAGTTCAGTACTCCATAACACTGAGGCTTCATAGGTGCCAAAAACTGTCTGCAGCTAAAACAAACAAATAAATGAGCAAAAACAATTTATGGGATTTTTGTTAAGAAGGATTGCTCCCAAAAAGCAGAACATACATTCCTCCTTTACCATGATTCTCCTTAATGTGTTCTCTCTCCTGCTTTCCTTAGAGAACTCATTTGATGTCGTTTATCAAGATAACAGGAAAAGCTCAGAAGGGAGATCATATTCAAACTTGTTGAAGATGAAATTCATTTCTACAACGAGACTTCCATTTTTTTATCCTGGATTCCTTCTCATTGCTCAGTGCCAATAGCATTGGTAGCTGACTGCTTATGTGTTTCAGAGTCTAACAGAAACTGTTTTTATGGAAGTAGTTTGGTCTTATCCTGATCTGTTACTTGCCAAGAGCTACTCATGGAGACTTATCAAGCTTAACTTCAAGAAAAATGCCTGCCTAGTAAAAGAATAGTATTAGGGATGTTATCAAGGCAAAGATCTAAGAATTCCTTATTCCACTTTACCATTCACTTGGTAATGCTCATATTAAATGAAGAAATAAAATTATAGGTATTCAATGCTTTCCTCCCTTGGACAAGTACTTTGCTTTATAAATGTTAAATATCTCAATGGATAAATACCATGTCCACTTGTAAGTGTATGTTTTTAGCTCCATTTTTTAGAAGCTTCTTGGATTTTGCTAACTCAGGAATCTAATGCCTGCCTTCCTCTCCTCTACTAAGTATCTAAGTTGTCCTCTCTCCTTCCTGTATACCACTAGACCCTGTACTACCAGACAGCACAAGGAGGAGAGCTTAGGTTGAACTTGCATGTAACTGAAAGCCTGTGAGTTTGATAAATTAAAGAACTGGGGTGAGAGTGTTTGGCTGGTGACTAGTGAAGAGCCCCCTCCTTCCTTTCTGCATTGCAGTGTTTGATACAAAAGCATCATGTTAATTGTGAGTCTGTATCAGAATTTCTACTACACCAACCTTCTACCAGGCAGAAGTCAGATGCCGCTAGTTTCCTTCCTCCATCCCTCCCATTTGCCCTTCATTCATTCATTATTAGTTTGGAAAACCTAGCACAGATTCACCAAATGGGACAAAATATGTGAAAGCAAAGACATAGAAGAGTCTCGGCCAAACCATGTTTAATTAATCACCCCCAAATCACCTTCACAGCAGACCTCAATATGAGAAATTTGATTTGTTTCTTTATGTCTTTGTTTTCCTATCAAGAAGCCTATGTGATTGATCAGGTTTCGCTAAGAAAGTCTACCTTCTTAGAGTCTAAATTCCCTGGTGCCCTAAATTGTCCTTTGCTTTATCTCTCAATTTTATTTTTAAAAGGAAACACTTCTACAAGTCCACAGGGCTTTGACACTGCAGTGGATTAGAGGGTGAAGGAACTCATAGACTGAGACCATGTTTTTGAAACAGGATGGAGGATGGTGATGGGGTTGGGTAATGGAAGCTATTTATTTACCACCAGCTGCCTCCAGCTGTGACACCCTGCTAGGTTATGGAATAAAGCACAGTAAATAAACACCCTGAGGAGACAGGCTGAAGTACAGCACACATGGAAATCCATCTCCTCACAAATCCTGGAAAAATATGTACTCAGTGATTGAGCCCGTCCAAAATAAACCATCCCAAGCCAACGATTTGGAATGATTTCCATGTTGCTACACGAGATCATTCTCAGGTCACGCTGAACAGTGACCCTGTCCTTCACCTCTCCTTACAGGGCTGACTCCTATTCATCCTTCAAGACTCAGAAAAGGCATCACCTCCTTGAGGATGTCCTCCCACCAAGTTGCTTCCTCAGAACTTCCACAGCCCCCAGAGTTCTCCCATCACATCCATCACGTTATACTGAAGTGATGTACATGGTCTCTGTATCTCCCACTAGACTGTAGGAAGCATTGGAGTCATGGACCACAGTCTAATCATCTTCATATCCCTAGGACTTAGTACAATAGCTGTTTGTAGCTGCTCAGGAAATGTTTACCTGAGTGCGTTCTCCTTGGAAGCTTCATAATTTGTTAGTCCTTAATTAAAAAAAAAAAAAAAAGGAAAAATGCTGGAAGGGACCCTAAGCATTAGCTGGAGTCCATGGACCAAAGACACAAAATACCACTAACTTTATCCTGCCCATTCCTACTTCTTAGCACAGTGATTGTACCCAGTTTCTCCCTTCTCTATTCTTCCTTTTATCTCCCCTCTCCCTGGGTCCCCTGAAGAAAATGTAAATAACTTGGCAGTCCATAGTCATCCACCTCTTTATTTTACCAATGAGGAAACTGAGTCTCAGGACAGCCTAACTCCCATTTCCACCTTTAGTTCTCCTTCTCTCTGCCCATTTAATTCTTACCTCTATGAGAGCTCACACTTAACCCTTCCTCCATGGAGAACTCACCCCACCCTTCACTCCATCCCATCCACAATGAGGAATGTGGATCTAGATCTTGATATTCTAAGATGTTGTGTTGGCCCACTCTCCTAATGGATAAAGCTCTCAGAGAGGTTCAAATGTAAAATGACTATGATTCTGATACTTTCTGGATTATATCTCTTCTCTTGTGGCTTGTAAATCAGGTTAAAAGAGGACTGCCCCACCCACCCCACTCAGAAGTGACTGAAATAAATAAAAGATTAGCAATAATGTCACCTTTGTTAAACACCTACTAAGCACTCTGCATTTTGCTGGATGCTTTGCATCCATGGTCTCATTTCATTACCATAAAAGCTCTACAAGGCAGATACTATCCCCCCTCTTTTTTTTTTTTTTTTGTGGTATGCGGGCCTCTCACTGTTGTGGCCTCTCCCGTTGCAGAGCACAGGCTCCGGACGCACAGGCCCAGCGGCCATGGCTCACGGGCCCAGCCGCTCCGCGACATGTGGGATCTTCCCGGACCAGGGCACGAACCCATGTCCCCCGCATCGGCAGGCAGAATCTCAACCACTGCACCACCAGGAAAGCCCTATCTCCATTTTATAGATGAGAAATCTGAGGCTCAAAGGGGTTAAATAGCATGCCCAAAATTCAAAACTGGCTTACTGGTTCCAAAGCACACATTTTCTCTATCACTCAATAGTGAAGACATTTAAGTGAAGAGAAAGCCTGTTTAGATGCAGCATCTAATTTCTGTAACCCTTTGTAGAAGCTACCTTTTTTCCTCCTCTGCCCCTCTAAAAATATGTCTAGGAAAAGCTGGTTGATGAAAAGGTAAAGTGCCCCAAACCACAGAAACCACAGAGCTGAAGCCAGGGATCAGAAACCAGGAACTTGTTCAAGAAACAGAACCCAGTAAGATGGGAAGAAATTGCAAGGACAGTCACTCCAGCTCATTCTATGAACCCAGAGAGCATGGTTCCCTCCTAGTTGTAAAGCTTTGAATGGGCTTCTTCCCAGCAATTCAGCTCTTGCCCAACAGCATCTGAAAAGCACCACTAAACACCTGCCATAGTGCTCTCAATAGGCCTCAAAGGATTGCCCTGCGGGCTCTGCAATTGTTATTGAAACTGTGGAAACCCTGAAACTTCCTGGAAATTGCAGGTTCAGCCATAATGAGGTGATCACTTTAGCCAAACCAAATTAATTTCCCAAATAATATTCCCACTAACCCCAAACAGTATTCCCGCTAACCCGAAACTCTCCAGTCTTTAAAGTAGAGAATAATAAAGGCCCTACAAGGCCACTTCATTCTTTCCCAAACATTTTCTTTTCCTGAAGTCCAAATTCATGGTCAAGTTTTATTCTTTGATTTTACTTTTTCAAAGACATAGTTTAGAATCAAATTGCTGGTTGATTCTGAAGCCAGAAGTCAGAGTTCAACAATGATTCAGCAAACAAAGTTATTCCAAGAACTTGATGCAAAGAGTATTGTGCCAGGTGACTTCTTAAACATTTATCCTCATAACAGCCTTATTGGGTACAATTATATCTCCACATTGTGAGTGACAGATCAAGTACACTGCCCAAGGTCACTGAAGGGAATGAGCAGAATTCGAACCCAGGTTTTGTTTTGTTTTTTTTTTTTGGTGGAGTGTTTTTTTGTTTGTTTTTATTTTTTTTAACTCATTTTACTATTTCATAGCACTCTCCCCACATAAGGAAGCAGCGCTACAAAACAATGGGTAGTTGCAGCAAGTAGCAAGATGCACATCATGGGCATTGAGACATGAGACAGCTGAGGATGTGTGATTCAGTGCACTTTAAATAAGAAATTTCTGGTAAGTAACAGAAGAGGGGTCTGGACAGGAAGTCAGGGCCGGATCATTGAAAGCCATATTAAGGCACTTGGGCACTAGGCAATGCGGTAGGTTTGAATAGCTTTAAGTAATTAATTCATCATTCTTTCAACAAATATTTTATATAGTACCAACTATGTGGTAAGCCCTGGGGACAAAACTGTAAACAGAACAGATGTTTCCTGTCCTCATTGGATACACAGTCCAACAGAGATGATGGGTCATTTCCATATAGAGTGGAAACTACTCTGATAGGGGAAGAATAGGGTGTTAGAGAAGTACTAGAAGACCAATGAATAGAAGGCTTCCCAGGGGAAATGATGCCTAAGTCAAGACTCGATGGAGGGGAAGTCTGGGGAAGGAGGTCGTCAAGGAGATTGTTAGAGTCAGTGGAAAGAGCATGAGCAAGGCTAGAGGTGAGAGAAAGGACACACGTTATAATAACTGAAAGATGGTAGAGTGGCTGGTGAGCAAAGCTAGAGATGACGCTGGAAGGGGCAAGAATAAGAAGCCAGGGACTGTTATGAGTAATTCTTGTTTTAGAATTACCAACTCTGCATGTGGTGACAGCTGGACACATAAAGTCATTCAAAATAGATTCAGGACTGTCTGTCGTCAAAAACACCATGAGGGTATGGTTCAAAAAATTGATGGGACCTCAGGAAGCAAATTTTGTCACCTCTTCCAATCAGTATGCTTTCAGCTGCAAGCAACAGAAATGCAAACTGGCTTAAATAATAAGGAAATGCAATATTTACATAAAAGTCTAAGGATAGGGAGAGCATAGTACAATCAGAGGCTCAGTGATATAAATGAGCACTTTATTTTTTTTTATCTCTCCAGTCAGCCATCCCCAACATTGGCCTCATTCTAAACCTGGTCCCCCTCCCCTTGAAATTGTAAAATGGATGCCAATAGCGATCGGGGCTCTATACATATTTGTTATCATCTATCTGGAGAGAGAGAGAAAATCCTTTTCCTCAAGTGGAACCTAAGTCCCTTCCTTTGTCTGATTATACCCACAAATCACTCCTGGATCACTGGTTATGGGGGAATGTCATGTGTTTATTGGTTTAGATTAATCAAGATCTACCTTTGAAACTGGGAATGGTGTCAACTTTCCCTGTATCTCGTGGCAGTGGAGGATACTGATACCTGCAAAAAAAAAAAAAAAAAAAATGATTGTGTTAGAAATGAAGAAGTTGAGGAATGGGAGCAGAGTCTATTATACTCCACTTACAAATTGGGTACCTTTGCTTTTGAACAAGTGAATACAGCCCTGATACCTTGTGTGTTCTGCTGGAGCAGAGAGGCCTCAGGTCAATCCCCCACCAATTATGCATTCAACAGCAACAACAGCAAAATGGTAACTCTTAGCCCCTAACCTGGTAACTTTAATTATATGGACGTGATTGTGTGCCTAAAAACCCACACACTGGACATAAGCAATTCTAGATAAAATAGAAGTTTTTCAACTCGTCTTCATATTCACATATAGTTTTAAAAATGATACTACCTAGGCCAAGACCTTTTTCTTTTTTCCTTCATAGACTAATGTTGAGGATCAATTTCTCTAGCTTAACATCACCAGCCTTGGCAGCAGCTCCTATTTGGAGTATAAATGATGTCATCTGGTTGGCCTTTTCCCATCACAAACAGTAAATCTCTGAATCTGGAGAGATCTTTTATTTGGTTACACATATTGTACAGCATCAAGGGGTTAGAACCCATGTGCTGGAGATTATTAAAATCATCTGGAGGAGAACGGCTTATTATTGGAAAGCTCAGAACTTACAACCCTTTCATGCCTGGTATCTCCATCAACTCTACTTTTGCTTCTGCCTTTTCAAAGCAACAATTATAGCCTGTGGGCTCATGATCCTTTGCAGACTAAAGTTTTGCTGGTGCATCATGTTTCTTCTCTAGAAAAAGATACCCCTAACATAAAGATAGAGCAAGGAAGACAGGATTAAAAGTCAGAAAACCAACCTCAGTTTGGCAACATGGCAAATATATAGCTTTGGGCAAGGAACAAACTCTCTTAGCTCTCGTTCCTCAGCTGTAAAATAGAGATGATGATAACCAGCTTCATAGCACTCTTTGAGAGGAATAGTAAACAATTACCGAATACCTGATTATCACTTTATAATTTGCTAAAATCTTTCAATTACTTAGCATTAGACTTATCTTGTACAGGGAAGACACTCCATAGATGTTTGTTGAATGACCTGTAACTAGGTGGTAATGTGGTTTGATGGATTCTGAGTCATCAAGTCATTTCACATCTCTGAACTTAGTTTTCTCCAGTTATAATGTGCATTCAATTTTAACCTTCCTTTTAGAGTTGTTGTCTAAAAGAATAAACAAAATAACATACATGAAGCATTCACACTGTGTCTGACACACCAATGTGCTTGAGAAATAGAGGTTCCCTTTTCTCCAATCCCTTCCTCTCTCATGTTCCTCGTTCCAGAGAACTGGTAATAACACTAACATCCTACCTATTAAAGGGCAGAGCTGTGGAGCAGAAAGAATAGCAGGGCCAGTCTTTGGTCTTGGTTTCCCAACTTCCCAGCTGTGTGAACTTTTGCAATCTCCTCGGGGTCTCTGTTCTCCCACCTGAAAATGAAGGAGCTGGCTGAAGTGCTTATGTTCTAACTCTGTAGTTCTCAAACTTTTGAAATTTATGGATCAAACAAACAAACAAACAAAAAAGCAATCACAAACCAGAAGCCTAACATAGAATTGTCAAGTTTTTGATTTGATAAATAGATCCTTTTCAGAGAACTGCCACTTACCATTACAATCATTTCAAATAAAAGGGTAGAGAACATCAGAAAAGAAGGAAGAGCAGAATTTCAGGATACAAGGCATTTCTTTAAATGGAATGAATTAACTTTATAAAAAATTTCTGAGTTATCTCATTGTCCTCATTTTTCTGTCATTTTTCCACAGACTGGTGAAAATTTGTCAGGAACAACAAGAACCTTTAGGGTAGCATTGGGGAACCACTGGTCTGTATCACCTGGAAGGTTTCTTCTAGCATGAATATCCTGTGATTCTCTCATGATTCCACCATGATGAGAAGCTATTGTGCTAAAACAATAGTTTATTTAGGTAAAATTAATCCAGAGAAGAAATACATCCAATAACCTATTTTGTGGAGCTGAATCATTCTGAGTCTAAATAGAGAGTTTAATTTAGTCAAAACATTATAAGATATTATATGTGAATCCACAAATGGAAATGCCCCACAGGTCCTCAAGACAGTTCCATGTCCCTAAGGCTAATCCTTCTGACTCAGGCTTTGTTCTCCACTGACTGCAAAATGATGATGAGCACACTTGCACCACCTATATTAAAACAGGAGAGAGATGTGAGCAGACCAAAGATACCTAAAGTATTCCAACCTCAGGCACCACGTGTCCACCCTGAGGTCAGCTTTTCTAACACCTTTCATTCTCTTATCTCAGGCCAAAAATGATCTCTGAGCTCTACCATGATGCCCTCAAATCCCCTGCACCAATACTACAATATTTTATGACTGAGAGTCTAAATAGAGACTGGCTCATTCATAGTCATCACTCAGTAGGTTATCTGGTTTTGACTGAATTAGAAATAGACAAGCAGAAGAGAGGGAGGAGAAGCTTATTCAGACGGTTCTGTGGTTGAGGCTATGCTTCACCTCCCACAAGGAGAGAAAATCAAAACAAACACGCAAATGGAACTGACTCTACTGCTACTTAGAACAACAGTAGGTTTTTATAACCTTGATTCTAAGTCATCAAGGAAAGTTGAAACTTTAGTCTATAACCTTTTGATGTCAGTTACAGACTTTAGCCAAATTAGTTGAAATAGATGCTCAGAGAGGCACACCTCAGCTCTCAGGTAGGTGGATGCTAATTCTCCTATGATCCCAGATAAATGAAGTAGTAACAGCAATAGGAACAAACAACCATGACTGGCTGTTGTATTATACTTTGCCTCTTATGAAGTGCTCTTTACAGCCATTTTCTCGTTTGCTATTCAGATCAACCTTGTGAAGGAGAAATGATAATTATTAGTATCCACTCATTTCTCCACATGAGGAAATTGATAAACTCCGTGTGGTTAAGTAGCCTGCCCGAGACGGTAGAGTTAGTAAGTGGCAGGCTATGCAAACCCAGGGCTCCTGACTCTAAGCCCAGTGCTGTTCCCACCCTCTGCTCCTCTCTCATCCTTATAGCTATAACACTAAGAGTCCAAAGGAACTTCCTTCTGGTTCTCAGGCCCATGATAAATGCCACTTGCCCTGGGGAGGAAAATAAAGTCCATGCTCTTTGCTGGCCTATGTGCTAAGTCATTGGCGCCCAGAAATAACCTCCTGGAGACTACAGGCCTTGTATTTACCGCAAAGCAGTGGGTAAATAACTAGTTGGTGTTTTAGTGTTTTGTGGTCACTTAATCTGTTGTGTTCCTTCCCAAGACTCTGAAGGTTTCCTTTTTCAGTTAATTTTTATTTACGTTTGTGAGGTCTGTGTTGTTTGGGGTTTGGTTCATTGGATGTTTTTCTTGGAATGTGTTGCCATTGGCTTCAAGATGTTCCTGCTCTGCTATTTCATGGAATTTTCCCTGAGTGTGGATTGCTATGTATTTCTTCAGGGCATTGAGCCAAGGCAGTGCTGGTATGTAATCTGTTTCTCTGGCCAGAGGACTTCTTGTCACCCATCCACATGGTGCTTGATTGTATTTCTCCACTGATAATTCCCCTCCCCTCTGTCAATGTGCAGCGACCTTGGAGTCCAGCCATCTTGTGTGTTGTGCGTTATTGGCTCTGGATAAGACGAGCCCAGTTGCTTCTGATAGAGATTGTGTCAACTGATTCTCTTAGTTTGTCCTATCAGCCCAGAGTTGGAGAAGGATATATGTGCCAAATGTTATGAAAAGAGTAGAGAAGGCTCATAGGGTTAATGCTATAGACAAAGCCAGTGTGTGACTGAAAAGGTCCAGCCCTCCGCACAGCTCTATGCCCCAGTAGGAGACAGATCCAGGAATGCCAGGTGCATTGCAAGCACTACACGCTCCGATGACCCTCAGCAAGTCTTTCTTCCTTTGCCTTTGACAAGCCCATAAATGATGTGCCAGAGAAAAATAAGAATTTGTTCCATATCAGAAAGTTTTGTCCTTTAGATATTTTCTTGTGGATAGAAAAAAAAATGAGAAAGTTCAAGTAGTGTTTGGTCATTAAAATGGTATGTTTCTCTCAAGGCTTTCAGCATAATTAAGACACAAAGCACACATTGAGATAGAAAGTTGTCATGGATAAATCCTTTCTTCGGCTGTTTTATTTATTGTACTTCACTTCATTGTTTTGTTTATGTGCTCTTCACCCCTACTCTTTCCACAAAGAATTTCGGAGAGCTTACAAAAAATATGTCAATACAAAATAAAATATCACTAAATCATTAGAAGAAGCAGAGTGAATGGATAATATTAAAGAAATGCATGAGATTAGTGTTTAGAATTTTATAACGAATACCCTTGTAAAATTGTTAAAAGCAATTAACAAAAATGACTCTCAAAGCCTACTGTTTATCAGCTAAATTGTGCGGTGGCTCTCTAATCTGCTGACTGAATTGGATGCATTTAAGAATCTGCACCCAATTTAATCTAAACTGGGAGGTCCAGGAGGCCTACTTCAGTCCCCATGCCAACTTCTCATGCTCTGACACACCTCTGAAGGCCAATAGTTTTCTTATTTGCAAGGAGATAAAAGGAGAACTACTGTTCATTAGGTATCTAATACATACTAGGCATTATTGTAGTAACTTGACATTTAATAATTCATCATATTCTCTCAACCATTCTGTGAGATAGGAATTATCTCTTTTGGACAGGTGACATAACCAAAGCTGAGTAACTTGCCCAAGTTCACCCAACTATCAGGGATAAAAGCAAAATAAATACAGGCATGTTTGACCTCATAGCCAATGTTCTCATTTCATTAAACGGTCCACCTGAAAGACAGGTAAAAAATTGTGGAATGTGCTTACCCCAGTTGGCGAGTATTAAAATATTAAACAAAAATGGTTAATTCAAAGATTGCCCCCAAACTGTAGGTTGACAAGAAAATAACTACAAGTTAAAAGAGGATTACAATGTCTGGTGGTTAAGGTCAGCAGGAAGGAATATCTATGGTTATTTATGGGCACTGGCACTACCATGCAAATATCCTCCAACCAACCCAGAGAGAACATACCTCAAACTCTTCCAAATTAGAGGCCATAACAAAACAGAAAGAGCAAGAAGCTATGGTCCTGATACAGAAGGAGCAGCCCCACTAATCAGTGAGAGAATGGCCACTGGTATTTGTTGGGTTGGCAAAGTCACTTTCAAGAACAAAAGAGATAGGAAAAATAACACTGCCATTTTTAACAATAGCAGCCATTTACTGGTGCCTGTTATGTGCCAAGCACACTCTATGTTTTATTGCTAATCTTCATAATGAGTCTCTCTGTATGCTGTTGATTCTTGTCCCCTTTTTTCAAATGAAGAAACAGAGGCTCAGAGAAGTTTTGTAGATGGCTGCGGCAAGACCACCAATAAGGGGCAGAGCTACGTTCTCAGACATAAGCCTGTCTAACTCTGAAACCCACACACCCTCTACTGTGCTTTGCTGCTGCTCTTGTACCAGTCAGGTCAACCTAAAAGATGAAGGCAAACTGAATAACACTGATGTCTCAGATCAGATTCTGAAGGAACAGCTGCATGTGCTGCTGAGTCTTCTAGGTATCAGAGATGTCTACAGTAGCAGTAAACGTTGGTGGCCTCTTGGTGGGCATGATGGGGTGGGCCATGCCCTCCAGCCCACTGCCTGGGAAAGGAAAGAGCCTTGAAGAGAGAGAGCTGGGACTTTTGAGGTTCTTATAAAGGGAGGGGCAGGTGTTTCCCACTTTCTTAATTTAGTGGCCCTTTCTTAGGCTTGGTGTACAAATAATCTTACCAAGCTATCTATAATGTAAAGAAAAAACTATATAATTAAGTCTCCTTTTCTATTGGTCTGCTTGGACTGCCATAACAAAATACCATGGGATTGGGTGGCTTAAATAATGGATATGTATTTTCTCACAGTTTTGGAGACTGGGAAACCCAAAATCAAGGTGCTGGCAAATTTGGTTCCTGGTGAGAGCTGTCTTCTGGCTTGTAGATGGCCTCCTTCTCACTGTGTCCTCACACAGCCTTTCCATGGTGCCTGGGTGGAGAGACACTGAGCTCTCTGATGTGTCTTTCTGTAAGGACACCAATCCTTTTGAATCAGGACCCTAACCTTATGACTTCATTTAACCTTAATCTTTTCCTTAGAGGTCCCATCTCCAAATATAGGCACACTGGGGGTTAGGACGTCAAAATATGAACTTGGGGGGATACAAGCATTCATTCCATAACATCCTTCTACTCTAGACCATCAGTGAGCCTATTCCCTTCTCCAAAGGCAATCATTGTTACCAGCGTCGTAGTATTCTGCCAAAAACCTTCTATGTATAACATGTGCTTATTCAAATGAAGGGACATTATGTGCTGTGTTTGATCTTTTTTCTGCCTCCTATAAGTAGAAGATGGAGACTGTCCCATGTCTACACATATTCCTTTCTGCTTCGTTCTTTCTCATGATTGCATAGTATCCCATTAAATTACCATAATTAATTTAATCAATACCATACTTATACATACTAAGTTTATGTTCAGTATTTGGCCATTACAAACAATAATGCTTTAGTGAACATCCTTGTTCAAATATGTCTGTAAATGTGTTAATAGAGTTAAATATCTAGAAGAGGAATGTATAGGTCAAAGTGTATGTGCTTTTCAAAATGGACAGATATTGCCAAATGGCTCTCCAAAAAGATTGCTACAAATGACAGTTTAACATTAAAGTATAATTAACCGTGTGAATAAGAACTCCAAAATAACTTTGTGAATAGTAATTCAATAGCCTTATTATTAATCACCTAATGAGAAGGAAGAGCAAGATTGGGAATGTCTTTCTCAGCCTCCTGACTGCACACTTTTAATTCATTTCTTCAGAGGTGGCAGACTGTGAATCTGGTCTTGTCACTCCCTATTCCTTAGCACCCACAGGATGAGCTCCCAGCTGACACACAGGATCCAACAGAGCTGGTTGGTTTCTTCCTACTCCTCCATGTCATCTCTCACCACCCACTCCCTCCCATAGCTTGTAGCTTTCAGTCAGAGCAAATCAATAACTTTAGAAATCCTCACAGTCCCCAGACCTCTCACACCTCCAAGCCTTCTCAAGGGCCATCCATCCTCTGTCTTTCCATACCTGTCTTACCTGTACTTATTCTATAATCTCTCAAATGTCACTTCTTCCACAAAGACCTCATTCTTTCTCCCACGTGGCCTTAAGAACTCTGTCTTCTATGAAACTACTCAGGTCATGTACATCCACATAATAAAACATTATTGCTATAATTTGTGTATGCTTCTCTGACTCCTTATTGGATAGTGGCAAATAGATGAGAAAAAAAGCATATTTTTATCTTATTTTTAATGAACTCATTTAATCTTCAGAACAACACTTTGATGGAGATACTCTTACTATTCTTATTTTATGGATGAGGAAAATGAGACATAAGATGTAAAGTAACTTGCTCAGTCATAGAAAAAATAAGTGGTAAAGATAGTACTGGTACCCAAGCATAGTGGTTCCAGAATCCTTACTATATAGAAATCCTCATCAGACATGTCTCAACTCCCAAGTCTCCTCATTTTACTCTTTTTCCAGAGTAGGTTCTTCTTGTCCTCTTCTCCCCCAGCCTATCTCTTCTCTCACTACAATTCAATTTCTTCCTCCTCATAAACTATACTGACACCCTCCTAATTATGGGGATTAGTCCAGTCCTCTCTGTCTTCAGCCTCAAAACCCTCTTCTTACAACCATAAGGGTACTCAGCATATGAAGGGGCCCTTGGCTACTAGGGCCCACTCAAGGAGTAGAGGGTTATAAATAATAATTATAATATTAATAAAGTATCTGCTTCAGGTTGAGTTTACCAGAAACCAGACTCTTAATTGAAACTTAGCATACAAGATTTCCTTCGGGAGTACTTTTGGATTGACATTAGTTGAAGGGGAGGGAAAAGACACAGGGTGGGGCAGAGTGAGAGGCTGAGCTGTGGTACACACCTAACAAGGCCTCAACTGACCCCATGAAGAATTCTGGAGTGAGATGGCCTTTCAGAGCTACACCAGGTTGGGATGAGTTGGCCAGACCATTGATCAGTCATTGGAAGCAGGTTGCCCCTTGAGAGGAGGAGTGACTTTGAGCAAAGCAGTTTTCTTCTTTCACCAAAGACTGACACTGAGGGCTATCATCAGTAACACTCCCTGCAGCTGGGGAAGTAAGTCCATTCCTGAAAGGGGATATACATGGTGCATGGGACACCCAATGTCCCATTATGTAAATGCCTAGCATCATAATACTCTAAGCACTGTTGCTTCATTTTCCAGATGGGTCAATTAAGGTAAGGTAATATGGAAGAGATCACATAGACAGTAGCAACTGAGCTGGCATTAGAACCTAAGCCTGGCTGAGTGCAAAACCCATGTTCCTTCTCTACATTAAGTTAACTTGCTCAGGTACATATTAAATTTATGACAGCATGTATGTGGTAATCTTTTGAAGACCAGAAATACACGCTCATAGAACTGAACTCCTTCCAGAACTGCACTCTCCCATCATCCCCCAAACAAGCAATTCCCTCTGAGCCCGCACACCCACTTGCTCTCATTTTCTACATGTTTACTTGGATGTAGTCACCAATTACATACTAGGCAGATGTCATCTGGACAAGAAGGCCTGGTCATTGTCAAAGAAAAGTGTGAACTGCCTTCAAATTACACTTGATGTCTAGTCCACAGTTGAGAAGAGCTCAACTTAGCTGTGTCAATTAGCAATGTCTCCCAAAATGTGGTCCATGGACCCTGGGAATGCTCAAGATTCTTTCAGGGAGTCTGTGAAATAAAAACTATTCTCATAATAAGAGAAAGAAGTAATTGCTTTTTTCACTGTGCTGACATGGTGTTAACTGATGGTACAAAAGCCACAGTAAGTAAAACTGCTCAGGCTTTAGTAGGAGTCAAGACAGTGGCACTAAACTCTATTAGTAGTTGTATTCTTTAATACCACACACTCACAGTTTAAAAGCAAGAATAAAAATAAAAGCCAGTTTCACTTAAAAGTCTTCTTGACGAAGCAGTAAAAATTATTATTACTTGTAAGAGGGATTGACAGACAAACTCTGGTTATTCAGACTTGGGAATATATCAGACTTTCTCAAAAATGTGTGAAAAGAGCCTACCACTTCAAAGAAAAAAACTCATGGCATTTGTTGCCAATGATTAAATGCAAGCTTTCAAGCAAAAATTTAAATTTTGGAAAACTTGTGTTTGCCATCACGAGCTTGACAACATCCTAATACAGATTTTCGGATGAGCTTGTGGTGATAGTAAGAAATGTGATTTTTTTGATTTTGTATAATGAAGTGAGTCAACATTTTGAAAATCTACATAACTCAGAAAACTGATATTTTCCACATGACCAGTACATGATGTTACAAAATTATTCATGGGCAAAACAATCCATTCAAAAAATAGACCAGTGGATTTCAATGTAGTAAAATGTGAAAAGCTCATTGACATGGTTTCAAGTTTCACATTGCAACTATACTTTAAGAAATTAACACTTGTTAAGTTTTGGTGTAGTATCAAAGAAAACTATCCATGATTATCTGAAAAGGTTATTAAAATCAATCCTGCACCCAACTACATATATGTATTTTCTTCATAACTTCAACACAACAAAATATTACACAGATTCTGACTGCAGAGCAGTTATGAGAATCCAGCTATCTTTTATTAAGTGAGACATTAGAGTTGCAAAAATATAAAACAATGCCACACTTTTTGCTAATTATTTTTATTTTGGAAAATATATTTATTTCCCATTAAAAATGTAATGAATTTATTATTGTTATTTAAAAATAAATTAATATTCTTTATAATTTCACAGTTTTAATTTCTAATATTCATAGATATATCCCACATAAATATAAGTGGTTTGCATTCCTCAATGATTTTCAAGAGTGTAGTGGGTTCTTGTGACCAAAAAGTTTGAGGACCACTAGTCTGGGATCAGTTAGTCAACACTGAGAGAGCAGAGGTAGGATTTTTCCAAATGAATTATTTAGCTACAAATACTGAAAGAATAAATAGAATAATTTTTGTAAATGAATGAATGAGGAAAGGGGTAAAAGGGATGAAGTATTTGAATAACTATGTGAGGAGAGTCATAGAGAGTATTGTCTGAAACTGTCTGTGTGGAGATATAAACCCAAATATGAAAATAAAAGAACTGGATGATCACATAAGGTAGAGAGGCAGAAGATGATTTATTCAGCATCTACCAAGTGACAGGCACTTGAACACTTATCCACATCTTCCCACAATGGCTTGAGGATCCAGGTATCATCATTCCCTTTTTCCACAAGAGTCATTGAGATTCAGAGAAATTATATGACAAAGAGGACTTGTAACGTAGCCGGGATATTGTCCCAGATATGTCTGATTCCATGCTGTTCCTATCTGTTTCACCACACTATGCTACTTCCCAACTGGTCCCGCAATCCCTTCACACCCCTTATTTTACAGAAGAGGTGAGACTCAGAGTTAGGTGGTACATCACGCTGAATGCTGGAGTTTCAGGGATGAATCACAGATACTTCCAGTGCTGAAAGATCTCACAGTCTTGAGGGGGACACCAATGGAAACAGAACACCAATGCAGTGTAAGTGATCAAGGTTTTGACAGCAAAAAGCACAAGGTGGTATGGGAATCTAGAAGAGGAATTTAACCCAGACTGGGCCTGATAACACACCACCTACATCAAGTCTTAAAGAACTTAATAGAATTAACTAGTAGAGGAAGGAGACAAGGTAGAAGAAATATAATGTGTGTTAGAGTGTGACTTCTTGGAGAAATGAAAATATTTCTGTATGACCAGAGGAGACTAGCCCCATGCAAGTTTGCCAACAGCCATTCACACCCTTCACTCCATACTTGGTCATTCTGAAATACCTTCAGTTCAGGTTTAAATATTTAAAATAACCCATGGACCCATCCTCACTACCTTCTTGGACCTCTAAAGGTCTAGGGATCCCAGGCTGGCTAGGGATCAGTGGGTCAGATGCTATAATTTTCTGGGTTTGCACAAGAGAGATATCACCCCATACATTGCTACAGGTTGATTCACCCATTGCCTAGCCCACAGTTGGTGCCCTATAAATGTTTAATGAAGAAGTGAATAGTACTCCTCAATTCTGCTTTTTTCTTTCTTCTAATATTTTTATTTTAGCTTTGCTGCAGAAGAATCAGCCACTTCACCCTACTCATGCTCAAACTTCCTTTCCTAAGGGAAGATTTCTCTTTTCATTTGTCTTGGGATCCTCAGTTCTCAGACCTGGAGAGTACAGAAACCACCTGCAAATTTTTTCCACTCCAGGGTGTCTTGGTCTTTGGTTTTTGGTCCATATTGTTCAGATCTCTATCTGACTACACCAACAATTCCATGAGGACAGGGAACTTGACTTTTTCATCTCTGAATTTCCACCTTAGAGCAAAAAAGTGTATTTAATAAGGCAAAAATAAAGAAAAGAAGTAAAATTTTTAGTCTTAATGAGGCCCTCTTGCTCTTTCTCTGCTATAACTGCTACCCAGATGCTCCACTAAAACTGCAGAGACATCTTTTCTTTCCCACATGGACAAGTTTGTCATGATTCCTGTGTTTATATTTCCAAACCCACTCTGATTCAGAGGAAAAAATAAGAAGGAGTCCATAGGAAAAAATAAAAAGTACTCCATAGACAAACCCCAAGCACAAGAAGTCGGGTGTGAGAAAGATGCTGAGTATGTGAGTCAGCTTCCAGACGCAAACGGATGTTGGATATTGGATTCCTCTCACCGAACTCTTCCTCAATGTCATTTCTTCCCCACTCCAGCTAGGATATATCCTTAGCTACATCAGCTGATAGAAACCGGGCACAGAAACCTATGGAAAAGAAGAGACAGGATGAATCTTGAGCCAGGTCTTTCCAAAAGGTCGGTGACTGTGAGGGAACTTCCAGCTGCCGCTAAAATGATAAAGTTACAACCACTTCCTCCAGTGTCTGGTTAAGTCTTCTCTAAAATCTTGCTCGATCAATCATCTCCTCTTTGAGATATAACCTTTCCCTCCTTCCTGCAGCATAGAACCCTGATTAAATCTCTTTCATCCAAAAGAAATAACATTTTTAAAAAAATACTAGGGCCAACAATGAAACAAAGCAAAATTAAAACCTGATCCTGAAACTTCCTTTATCTTTTATTTAAATTCTTGTCTTTCTTTCTCACCCAATTTTCTTTAAAAAGTGGTCTACACTCTCTGGCTCCATTTCCACACTTAAATCCACTGATTTCTGGCTCTTCTTCCTCTCTCCCTCCTAGTCACCAATTCCACTATGCAGATTCCTGCCTTTATCTACTGCAACATCTTGGCAGCAGGTGACCCTCTTGGCTATTCCTTTCTTTCCATTCCTCTACTTCGACTTTGACAGCATTCTTCCCTATTTATTTATTTTTTCTGTCTCTCTCTGGCCACTCTTTCTCAGAGCTTCTCATTCCTTCCCTTGCTCCCCCCTTAAATATTTGTGTTTCCTATATTTCATTCATTTCATTCTTGGTTAATTTACTCCTTTCTCATTCCGCATTTAAGAAATATTTTTGAGTACTTTCTATGTACCATGCATTGTTGTATGTAGCTGGGGATTAGCAAATAAATCCACTGCTGTAATGTACTACATAGCTTTGCTTCCAATTAATGAAAACACTTTATAACAAGGGAGGTATGACAGTGAGTTCAACAGAATTCACTAGTCTTATCATGTACTCCATTACTCACATACAGTTGGCTTGCTGGAATGATGGAATGGCCTAATAAAGGTTCACTTTTGGCACCAGCTGGGAGGGAACATCCTATGGAGAAATTCTTGCTTGCCAAATCACTATCTTGGGTTTAATGGGTTTGGAGTTCCTACTGTCCCAAAGGAGAAATCTTTTCACCAGAGAATAAGTTCTATTACTGTTGAATGAGATGCAGAGACTACTACTCCCCCATATTTTCTGGGCTTCTCATGCTGCTGAGCCAATAGGCAAAGAAAGGTGCCATTATCCCAGCAAGGATGTTTGATTCCAATTAACAGAAGGAAATTGAGATACCACCACACAATAGTGGTAAAGACGACTGTGTCTATAACCTAGGGGATTCATTAGGGCACTTCTTGTTCTCCAACAGTCCTGTTCAATGGAAAACTGGGGAAACCCAAAATAGGATTTTCACAGTTACGATATGATCCTGCAATCCCACTCCTGGGCATATATCCAGAGAAAACTCTAATTCGAAATTATTACATACACCCTAATTTCATAGCAGCACAATTTACAGGAACCAAGACATGGAAGCAACCTAAATGCCCATCAACAGATTGATGGATAAAGAAGATATGATGTGTGTGTGTGTATGTATATATATATATGTATATATATATATATATATATACATATATATATACACAAAATGGAACAGTACTTAACCATAAAAAAAGAATGAAATTGTCATTTGCAGTAAAATGGATGGACCTAGAGATTATGATACTAAGAGAAGTAAGTTAGACAGAGAAAGACTAATATCATGTGATATCACTTATATGTGGAATTTAAAAAAATAATACAAATGAACTCATTTACAAAACAGAAATACATTCACAGACATAGAAAACAAACTTATGGGGCTTCCCTGGTGGCACAGTGGTTGAGAGTCCACCTGCCAATGCAGGGGACACAGGTTCGTGCCCCAGTCCGGGAAGATCCCACATGCCACGGAGCAGCTGGGCCCATGAGCCATGGCCGCTGAGCCTGTGCGTCCGGAGCCTGTGCTCCGCAACGGGAGAGGGCACAACAGTGAGAGGCCCGCGTACTGCAAAAAACAAAAACGAAAACAAAAAAAACCCTTATGGTTACCAAAGGGAAAGGGAGTGGGGGAAGGATAAATTAGGAATTTGGGATTAACAGATACACACTACCATATGTAAAATAGATAAACAACAAGGACCTACTATAGCACAGGGAACTATATTCAATATCTTGTAATAACCTATAATGGAAAAGAATCTGAAAAAGAATACATATATATGTATATGTATAACTGAATCACTTTGCTGTACATCTGAAACTAACACAACATTGTAAATTAACTATACTTCAATTTTAAAAATGGTTAAAAAGAAAACAACAAAAACAGGATTTTCAAGGCCTTAGATCTCATAAAAATAAAGCTTTGGTTTCCTTCAATAGGTAAAGAATGCCATCTGGGGACTTCCCTGGTGGTCCAGTGGTTAAGAATCCACCTTCCAATGCAGGGGATGTGGGTTCGATCCCTGGGCGGGGAACTAAGATTCTACGTGCCATGGAGCAACTAAGCCCGCATGCTGCAACTACTGAGCCCGCATGTTCTGAAGCCTGTGTACCACAACTAGAGAGCCCACATGCCACAACTAAGACCTGACATAGCCAAATAAATAAATAAATAAATATAAAAAAAAGAAAAAAAGAATGCCATCTGGCTGAGGGACTGGCAGTGAGTAATGGAAATACAGGTGGCAGTAGAAGAAGGCAACTATAATTAACTACATAGGCTTCATGATCAGTTATATGGAAGCTGAGGTTATACCTGCATGTTTTATTTAATTAATATTTTTCTTATTCACCCCTCATTTCCACCCACCTTTCATTAAGAACCTGGTAGTTGTTAGGGCTCTTTTAGGCTTCAGATGGGAATATAACTGAATTGAAATCCCCATGTGATGTTATGTTATCTGATAGGATTTTTGTATCATCTCTGTTGAAGACAGCAATCTTTTACCTGGACAAAGACAAGAGGGGAAGGTGAAGGGCAAAGGTAGTGGACAGTGCCAATTCTCTTCCAATGGGACCTTTATAATCACTCTCCACCTTTCTCCAACCTGCTCTGTGCTCCTGGACCTTGGCCTTTATGAGCCCATCAACAGGCTCCCATGATCAACAGCTTCCTTGGGTTCAGCTAAAGGGACGCAAGAGATCAAAAGATAGAAAGAAAGTGAGATTGGGTGTTTACCCTAGACTCTCTCCATGAGAGATCACCTCAGGCTGGCTGTGTCCCTAATTTGAAGGTCCTATCAGGTGCCCTTTCCTAAAATGATCCTCTCTGGATTCTAGTAACCACCTCCCCTCTATCACCTTCCTAGCATAAGCCTAGAATCACTTCCTGTTGTTACTAGCCTCAGGGTACTTCACCATTTCTTGTTTCCCTAATCCATGACTATACAATGTGAATAATCCTTTTTTAAAACTATCATCCAGTTTGAGAATGTCATCTGTTTCTAGCTGGGATGTTGACCAATACAGATGGTGCCCCTCACATTGTGGAAGAATGGTTTTGATTGCCTGAGAGTCTTAAAGTGACTGCTGTTACAGATTTACACTCCTGTGGAGGTCCCAGATTTCTGGATGGAATGGCTCTTGGGGAGACTTAAGAAACAGTCTTCTTTTTTTTAGATGGAGCTGTTAATAGGACTTCCCACCACTACCTCCCCGCAAAGCCAAGAGCTATGCCAGGCTATGCTAAATGGAGGTTTGGATTTATTTAAATTTGTTCTGACAGTGAATTCCATAGCTGTGGGCCTTGGACTAGGATGGCTGTCACGTAGCTGAGGCCTGACAGTTAGCGGCTGTTCTTGGCTGGCTCAAAAGGGTGTATATGAACAGCTGGCCACAGGGTCAGGCTGCAGTGTAGCAAAAAGTGGAGGGTGTGCTCTTCTCTCAAACCACTGAGTACATTGCCAATAAAATAATTCTCGATATATTAACAAAGAGAATTGAATCATTGGTGAACTAAACCATAAGGGAGAAATAGGTCTTAACTTGAAAGAGAAACATGTCAAGAGTCAAACTCATTTATTCCAGCCCCTCCACACACCTTTTGACCACTCCATCCTGATAATGACCCAGTGCACTCTATTGTTTGTAAGAAATTCAGGGGTGTTCTTTGCCTCTTCATCTACTCATGTCAAGTTCTGATTGAGCCTGACATATTGGAACAATCTGGACAGAATGTATCCACACAATCTGGACAGACTGTATCTAATCCATACTTTAGAGAGCTGTGACTTTGGACAGTATATTTTCCATTCCTTTGTTTCAATTTCTTCATCTGTAAAGTGGAAATAAAGATATTCAATAACCCTTGATTAGAGACAACATGAGAACAATTAATATGTTGAATAAGCATGATTTGTAGAATAATTAAAATACAACTCTGTTTTCCAACATTCTTTTAAAATATTTTAAGTGGAAATAATCTCTCATTCTCCTAGATTAAAAACAAACAAACAAACACATGTACAGATACCACGATTTTTCCCTTATTCTTTCTCTCAGTCTTAGGTACTAGATAGTTCCACAGTATTCTAAGGAACACCACATGGTTCCTTAGAGAAATCAGATGAAGGGAAGAAACAAAAATAATTAGGCCTGAGGAAAAAAGAAAAATATCATATTTGAAAATTATATAACTATATACAGTATTAAAAGAGTCTATGTACCAATTATTAGAATAATAAAATAATTTTTAAATGTGACTCCTTATAAGATCAATATATAGAAATTAATTTAATTTCTATAAACCTCCAGAAAATATAAAGAACTCCTATAAAACAATAAGAAAAATCTAAATATCCAGAAAATATAATTTAAATAAAGACTTGAATTAAGGGAGAAATATACTATACTCATGAAAAGAGAGACTGTTGTAAATATATTAATTCTCTCCAATTGATCTATAGATATAATACAGTTCCAATTAAAAGTTCATTAGGATGTTCTAGGGAAACTGACTTCCTGATTCTAAAATGTATATGGAAGCTTCTAAAATGTATATGGAAGCGCAAAGGTCAAATAATAGCCAATTCAATTTCAAAGTGGGAGGATATCTTCTACCAGATATCAAGACTTATTATAAAGTTTGTTAATTTAAACAGTATGGTATAGGTTCAGGCACAGACAAGTCAACTATAGAATTAGAATAGAGATTCCTGAAACAGATCTCCACATATATAAAAACCATTATCTGTTAGAGGGGCATCACAATTATTTGAGAAAAACGGATTTATTCATTAAAGTGTGCTAGGACAGGGATCCCCAACCCCCAGGCCACAGACTGGTACTGGTCCATGGCCTGTTAGGAACCATGCCGCACAGCAGGAGATGAGCAGTGGCCAAGCCAGCAAGCTTCATCTGCCACTCCCCATCACTCGCATTACCGCCTGAACCATCTCCCCCACAGCGTCCCTGGAAAAACTGTCTTCCACAAGTCCGGTCACTGGTGCCAAAAAGGTCGAGGACCGCTGTGCTAGGACGATTGGATGTCCAAATAGACTAAAATGAAATTGGATCCTTCTTACATACCATACACAAAAATCAGTCCCAAATGGATTATAGATATATTTGACAGGCAAAACTTTAAAATTTATAGCAGATTATGTATGAGATTATCTTTATGACAAAGGGGTAAAACTTATTTCTTAAATAAGACATCAAAAAATGCTAACATAAAAGAAAAAAGTGATACCTCCAACTATAATGAAATTAAAGATGTCTATTCTTCAAGATACCATAGAGAAAGTAAAAAAAAAAAAAAAAAAAGAAAAGAAAAAGAAAAAAAACCCCACAAACTGGGAGAACATATTTGTAACACTTTTAAGTGATAAAGGATTAGTGTACAGAATATGAAAAAAACTGCTTAATGAGAAAAGTCAAATAACCCAAAAGAAAAACGAGCAAGAGATATGAATTGGCATTTCACAAAAAAGCCATACACATATGTCAAATAAACATTTAAGAAGATGCTCAACTTTTTAGAAGTCTGGGAAATGCAAATTGTGATATGATTTTTACTCAACACACTCACAAAAAATCTTTAGGTCTGACAAGTGTTGGTGAGGATATGAAGGAAAGGGAATGTAAATAGGTACAAAAATTAGTTGGCATTTTTATAAAATTAAATACTCACATAACCTATGGTCCAGAGGAAGTTCTATTCCTAGAGATTCCTCCCTAGAGAAATCATACAAGTGGGTACCAGGAGACAAGCAGAAGAATAATCATAGATAGCAACATTGCTTATAATAGAAAAATAAATAAATGAACAAAAACTGAAAATAACACAATCTTAATCTACAGGAAAATGACATTTAAATTGTGGAATAGTTATACACTTAAATATTATACAATGAAAGTTAATTCACTATAGATATAGACTACTATACAGATAAATCTTAGACATTATGTTATAAAATTATTAAAAATTTCAAAATATTAAACTCACTATTGTAACAAAAATAATGTTGAAACAAATTATTTGGAGAATAAATACATATGTGACAAAGCTATGAGGGAAAAAAAGGAATGAAAAATACAATAATTAGGAGAGAGTTTACCTCGGAAAATTAGGCCTAACAATGGGTAAGGGCAACTAGTGTATTAATACTGTTCTACTTTTCTTTTTAATTGAACTTTATTGGAGTATAATTGCTTTACAATACTGTGTTAGTTTCTGTTGTACACCAAGGTGAATCAGCCATATGCATACATATGTCCCCATATCCCCTCCCTCTTGAGCCTCCCTCCCATCCTCACTATCCCACCCCTCTAGGTCATCTCAAAGCACTGAGATGATCTCCCTGTCCTATGCTGCTTCTTCCCACTAGCTAACTATTTTACATTCTGTAGTATATATGTTGATGCTACTCTCTCACTTCATCCCAGTTTACCCTTCCCCCTCCCCGTGTCCTCAAGTCCATTCTCTACATCCGCATCTTTACTCCTGTCCTGCCCCTAGGTTCATCAGAACTTTTTTTTTTTAATTCCATGTATATGTGTTAGCATACAGTACTTGTTTTTCTCTTTCTGACTTACTTCACTCTGTATGACAGACTCTAGGTCCATCCACCTCACTACAAATAACTCAATTTTGTTTCTTTTTATGGCTGAGTAATATTCCATTGTATATACATGCCACATCTTCTTTATCCATTCATCTGTCAATGGACACTTAGGTTGCTTCCATGTCCTGGCTATTGTAAATAGAGCTGCAATGAACATTGTGGTACATGACTCTTTTTGAATTATGGTTTTCTCAGGGTATATGCACAGTAGTGGGATTGCTGGGTCATATGGTAGTTCTACTTTCAGTTTTTTAAGGAACCTCCATGCTGTTCTCCATAGTGGCTATATCAATTTACATTCCCACCAACAGTGCAAGAGGGCTCCCTTTTCTCCACACCCTCTCTAGCATTTATTGTTTGTAGATTTTTGGATGATGGCAATTCTGACTGCTGTGAGGTGATACCTCATTGTAGTTTTGATTTGCATTTCTCTAATAATTAGTGATGTTGAGCATCTTTTCATGTGCCTCTTGGCCATCTGTATGTCTTCCTTGGTGAAATGCCTATTTAGATCTTCCACTAATTTTTAAATTGGATTGTTTGTTTTTTTGATATTGAGCTCCATGAGCTGTTTATATATTTTGGAGATTAATCCTTTGTAATACTGTTCTACTTCTTAAATTTGGTTATAAGTTCCTAGGTATTCATTTTATTATGTTGCATCATAACTGTATTACACATATTCTTTGTGTCTCACAGATTCCTAAGGCTTTTTAAATTTTTTTCAATCTTGTTTCTCTTTCCTCTGTTCCTTCCATTCTGCTATTGAGACTATACCATGAGTCATTTACTTCGGTTACTGAGTATTTCAATTTTAACATTTTGATTTGATTCTTTATTATCATTTCTATTTGTCTGTTAAAAGCTTCCATCTTTCCATTTATTTCTAAAGTATTCACTTTTACCTCATGGAGAATAGTTCTAATAGTTGCTTGAAAGTCTATGCCTGCTAATTCCAACATCAGGGTTATATCATGGTTAATATCTATTGATTGTCTTTTTCCTTAAGAGTGGGCAAGAGTTTTCTGGTCCTTTGTATGTAAGGTGATTTTGGATTATATCCTGGACATTTTGAATATTTTGTTGTGAGACTCTCAGTCTTGTTAACATCCTCTAATAAATGTTGATTTGTTGTTGCTGTTGTTTTAGCAGGTAATCAATCCAGTAAGGTTCAGACCACAAGTTCTATCTCACCTTCTGTGAGTGGTGGTTCCAATATCAGTTCAGTTTTGAAAGCCTTTGTTTTGTTTCATTAGGTCTGTTACATGCATCTCAGGGTGAAATATGCATTTCAGGGGTGGGTTAGGGACGTGTGTCAGTTCATACACAGATGTAGGGGATCCCCTTTGCCAGAGATCTTCTCTCCACGATTCCCCTCACACTCTTTGGTTACCATGAGAACCAGAGGACTTCTTTTCTGAGTCCTCTAGCTAGAAAGTCAAGATAACTTTTAGAACAGTATCCCCTTGTGCTGCTGAGAAATTCCACAGAAATGTGCCTACCCTTGTGACAAAGTGCTTCGAGAAAAGAGAGGGGGGAAAGATAGGAATTTCCATTATATTCTTCGGGCCAGAGGGATCCTTTTCCCAGTTCCTCTGACCAGAAAAGAAAGGTTTACTTTTCATCACATAGATGCCCTCACCATGACCACCACTTCTTCCCAAATGGGGCTAGCCTCAGGGAAGAACCAAGCGGAAAAAAAAGAAACAAGAAACCCCAGGAATCTCCTCCTACATTTGTCAGCTCATGGAGGTCGCCTATTCCCAGTCTTCTGGTTAAGCGGGGAACGTTTTTTTCAGAACTTTTGTTGTATGTATCCTCCCTGCAGTTTGGGACTCTCTGCACCCTTAGGTCAATGCTGGGAGAGACAAAAGGAAAAAAAAACCCTGAAACTCACCCCCCATTATGAGTCATTATTCAAGAATGGACTTCCCTCCCAGTCTGCCTAACTGTTGTTTCAGAGTTGTTATGTTTTGTATATATTTTTTCGGAAGTTTTTACTTGTAGTCAGTGGGGGAGAGAGGCTGGAGTGAACTTACTCTATCTTGGCTAATGCCAAAGTCCATATATTCCTTTTTATGTATCAAATATTCCATAATACAATTAAAGATAACAAAAAAAAGTTCCATGCCCAAAGGATCTCATAATCTACTGTAGGGAGACAGAATTCTAAACACACTTTTTTAGGGAGTTTGGCTCTGACAAGGAGGAAAGAAATAGAATCAGGGCTTCCCTGGTAGCGCAGGGGACATGAGTTCAAACCCTGGTCTGGGAAGATCCCACATGTTGCAGAACAACTAAGCCCGTGTGCCACAACTACTGAGACTGCGCTCTAGAGCCCGTGGGCCACAACTACTGAAGCCCGCACACCTAGAGCCCATGCTCCACAACAAGAGAAGCCACCACAGTGAGAAACCTGCACACCGCAACGAAGAGTAGCCCCCACTCGCTGCAACTAGAAAGCACGCACGTGACAATGAAGACCTGACACAGCCAAAAATTAATTAATTAATTAATTTAAAAAAATAGAATCAGAGGTAAAAGGAGACAGAGGGTAAGATCGAATGAGTTTGTCCCTTGTTAGTAAGGGTTAGCTAAGTGGGTTCAGAACTTCTCCTAACCAACACTTAGCACATTTAAATTATTACATATTTATTTGGAATAACTTATTTCTGTCCTACTGCCTGGATAAGAAGCCACATGAAAGCAGGTCCACATCTGTGTGGTTCACCCTTGTGCTATTTCACACAGTAGGTGGTCAAGGTGTTTGTTGACAGGTTCCATGGTATTTGGCACTTAGTTTCCAGAGCAGGTGCTGTCAGGGCTCTGCCCATATCCTCTTGCCCTTTACTTCAGTTCACAACAACCCAATCCCCAATTGCCAGCTCCTGAATATCTCTGCCTAAATAAGGTCTTTCTCAAGCTTATGAAGCATGTTTTGTCTCCCTGAATGGTAGGTAGTGCCAGAAAATTAACATCTGCTAGAAGAAGACCTGCACCAATGACTGGCAGCTTTGGTTTATAAATATCCCAGCTCCTTCCCCCTTGGGTGGGTTAACTCTGTGCCCTGTGTCCTATGCTGGCTCTCAGATTTTCCCCAGCAGGATTTAGTTCCAGTTGCCCACAGTGGCAGCTGGTTTGATAATGCACAATGTATTTGTTACTTTCCCTTCTCTGAATCACTTTCCCATTCTCTTTTGGTGTTTTCTTATCCTCTTAAAATAAACAACTGTAACCTAAATCCTTGTTTCAGGATCTGCTTCTGGGAAAACCCAAACTAAAACAGTTGCATACTCTACATACACAGGCATGGGTGTTTGATTAAGAAATTTCCTCCTAACGTTAGAGTGGGCAGAGCACTGGACTTCAAGTCAGAATGTTCTAGTTCATCCACTTACCAGCTAGGTAACCTTGAACTAGCCACTTGATTACTCTGAGGCTCAACCTTCCTCATTGGGAATGTGGAGTTCATAAAATCTTCCTCGTAATGTTCTTGTGAGTATTAAATAAAATAAAATAATATATGTGAAAGAACTTATCATGGAGACCACTGTATAGTGAGTACTCAGTGCATCAGTGTGTGATGGTGGAGTAGAAGGATAAAGAATTCTTTCTTGTGCTGTGAACCATCATGTCTGTTTTACTTGTTTTCCTGATGGAGAGTGGGGTTGTACTAACATGTCCAGTCAACATCAGGAATTGCTAATGGTGGGGAAATGTTGAAGACTGTATTGTTTCATCTTGAAGAGCATGCTTCTAATTAGCAAGCGCCTGTTTTCTTTCAACATAAATGGGCAATAGCTCAGCAGATGGTCCCGCTATTCCTGAGTCCCAGTGTGCCACAGAGGAAATGTACAACAAACACTTCAGAGAGAGCACTCATTGTCTTTTAATTTATATGGATTTCTCTTTTATTTGAGAATTGTTCCATGAAGTTTTCATGGCTTCATAGACTTTTAGGTCATAAAGAGACACTGGTGATCAGGAGTAGTCAGACCCTGTTGTTTTACAGTTGGGGAATCAGAGACTCCAATAGCCTCTCTTCTCCAATAGCATTTTAAGAACCAGGACAACTGTCTTCAAATACTTTAAGGATTAATGAATGAGAGAGCAGACGTCTTCTTAAAGTGACTTCACAAATTAAGGGTGGTGGGAGCATTTTGAATGTCACTTAAGAGGGAAGATTCTATCAAGTAGAGCTGTTTAACAACCAAAGGGATGACTGAAGTAATAAGCTTGCCATCCCTGGAGGTATGTAAGAGGATACTGCCCTATATTGGGTGTTATACAAGGGATTCTTGCTCACGGGAGGGAGACTACATTGGGCACTCAAGTCCCTTCTAATTTTATGATTCTACAGTTGGGGGTTTCCAAAAGCAACCACCATGCACAGTACAGAGCATATAGTATATGCTCAATGAAAACATAATGATTGATTACTTAAGGTTGCCCTAGAGATACTTAATCCTATCTTCTATAAGTACCTTCTTTCTTCATATTGATGCTCTATTCAGGGCCAGTCAGATCCCTGTTGCCAAGCAAGCTGGAAGCTCAGGAAGTTAACACAGGTCTGGGATCCAGGAGGCCAGACCTGCCTATGGGAATGAACATGGCTGTAGCAGTCACAGAAGTACACCACTCAGACCTCCCTTCAAGAGAGAACCTGCCATTCAGCTGCAAAAAGCAGTGAGCTGACAGCCTCCAGCTGTTAGCATCTTTAGAATCCATTTCAGCTTTCAAACTGAGGCCTCATGATTCCCAGGGAGCTTTCACTAAGCATAAGCATGGCAAAGGTACTAGGCCCTGGCCATTTCAGCCTGAATTTGGACTCCTTTCAGGTTCTTTTCTCTGTAGCTCACTGTTGGATCCGTGACTTTCAGAGCTGCCTTGTGACCTCAGACTATCTCAACTCAGTCTTGCTTCTTCCCTCCTTTCCTTTCCCAGGTGTCAGATCTACATCACAACCTGAGGCTTTCCCTGCCCAATACTGCTTCTCTTTCTAGTACCTTCCATAAACATTACCCCTAATAAAGCTCCTACACTCCTAACTCAGTCTCAACTTCTGCTTCTAGGAAGACCCTGCAACTATGGAGCCCACAGTAAAAGGAAACAAAAGTCCACATCCCACAGAAGGAGAATCTGGATTATCAATGTGTCTGAGCAGACTGAGAAAACAAGAAAGAAACCTGAAAAATAGGATGTGCAACAAAGACCAGAGGGCATCAGGGAGGCTTTAAGAGGCAGACCTTAGAGAGAACCTTTGGGGGAAATGTGCTAGAGGGAGGGAGAGTTTCCACTGGGTCTCCCAACCACCTTGCCAGTGCTCTTCAGCCAGAAGCCATCTAATAGTCTTGTGTCTTTATGGCAGCCAGGGAAAGGAAGAGAAACCGCCATGCTCGAGCCATTGACACGATTCCACAGCACAATATGGCGACATCAGCAATGAATTTACAGATGTGGAAGTGCCAGTTTTTAGGGGGCAGATGATAAAGACAGCTAATATTTAATTGCATGCTCAGTATGCTTCAGACACTGTCACTGTTGTATGGTTTTTGAGGATTAGGAATCTGGGAGCAACTTGCTGGATTGTTTTGGATCGGGGTCTTTTGTGAGGTTGCAGACAGGCTGACAGTCAGGGTTGCAGTCATTTCAAAACTCTTGGGGCTGGAGGGTCCACATCCATGATCACTCCTGTGGTTTTTGGTGAGCCTCAGTTCCTTACCATGCAGGCCCCTCCATAGGGTGGCTTGACACAGCAGCTGCCTTCCCCTGAAGTGAGTGATCTGAGACAGAGTGATGACTTAAGGTGGAAGCCACAGATTTTACTGGCCTAATCTCAGATGCATGATGCCTTCATTTATACCATATCCTATTGTCACACAGACCAACCCTCGTACAGTGTGGGAGAGCACTATATAAGAGTGACTACCAGGAGAGAGGGATCGCTGGGACCACCTTAGAGGCTGGTTCCCACCACCTCCAGAGGAACAATATGAAGCAAGTATTTTACCAGTGAGGAAACCGAGGCACAGAGATGCTCCTGGACAAGATATGAACTGAGAGTCTATGTTCCAAACCCTTGCAGGAAGCTGTCTCCCCAAGTGGAGGAATGGAAATCAAAGAAGAAAGAAGACAAATGTGTTTAAACTTCTTGGTGGTTAAGAAAAGAATGTCTTAGGTGGTCATAATTTGTACAGAAGTATAGACCTTAACAGAGCAGTTCCTCATTATCAAGGGTAATCTTTACATCAAAAGTATAAGTAAGGAATTACTTTCACATTTTCCAGATGACAAAAGAAAATTCAGAAAGACTTAGTGCTTTGCCCATAAAACGCAATGAATACAGAGTGGATTTCAGCTCAGGTCTTCATTTCCAAGGCCAGGGCTCTTGTCTATACCTTAGCTGCTCTCTCCACTGAACCAAAGGACCAACTGGTGTTCCCAATTCTCTGGAATAGTAAATAAGGTAACTGAAGTGGGGAAGAGTATCTAGAAACCTAATTGCTTAGGTGTGAGGTAGCGAAGTCCTGCACCAAAGGAAAATAATTTGCTGGGGTTTTTCCAATGTTTCTTAAAGTATAATATACTTATTGAGAAGTGCACATAAGTATATAGCTTGTTGAATTTTATAAACCAAACAAACTAAAAGAAGAGTCAGACATTGCCATTCACCCCAGAATCCCCTCTGTTCCATTTTTCTGTCACTACCCCCAACACAGTAACCACCATGCGAACTTACAGAATCATAGATTCATTTGCCTGCTTTTGTAATTTATATAAATCTAATCTTATACTTTTTGTACTTAGCTTCTTTCACTTGAAATTGTATTCATGAGATTCATCCATATTGTTGTGTAGTATACTTGCAGTTTTCTGTTTCTGTTGTATAGTATTCCACTGTGTGAATACATAATTTATTTATCTACTCTACCAGGTGTTGGTAAACTATATCCAAATTTGCCCTACCTCCTATTTCTGTATGGCCTGCAAGTGAAGATGATTTATACGTTTTTGAATGCTTAAAAAAATCAAAATAATAATGTCTCCTGGCATGTGAGAATTATACGAAATTTAAATTTGTGTTCATAAGTAACATTTTATTGGAACATATCACATTCATTCTTTTTTGCATTACCTGTGGCTGCTTTCACATTACAATAGCAGTTAAGTAGTTGCAGCAGAGACCAGTGCAGCACTCTGTTTCTTTGCATTGCTGTTGGGGCACTACAAAGAGAAGTGATGCAATAATAAGTTGATTTTGCTTCTTTGCCTGAAGAGTCTAAATATTTACTATCTATACTGAAAAATTTTGCTGAGCTCTGTACTATACTATTGGTGGGCATTTGAGTAGATTCCAGTTGTGTGCTATTATGAATAGTTCTACTTTGAACATTCTGGTTCATGTTCTTGGTAAACATATGTAAGTATTTATTTTGGGTACGTACCTAGAAGTGGAATTGCTGAGTACTGGGCTGTGTTCAGGTTAGTAGGTATTACTGCAGGTTTGTACTAATTTTATACTTTAAAATATATATGTATGAGCCATGTATGAGAACCCCAGTTGCTCCATAGTCTCACCAATCAGTAGCATATTCTATCTATTTCATTTAACCATCTGATGAAAAGGTAGTGGTAACATGAGAATGGTTTTGAAATGATAATTACAACAACACTTATTTTAAGGTTATGCCAAATGCTGTGCTAATAATTTCACCTACATTATCACATTATAGACAAGTCCATTTTACTGATGTGGGAATAGTGTTCAGCAAGGCTAAGAAACTTTAAGGTCACACAGATATTAGATAGAAAAACCAGCAATCAAACTCAGATCCAGTTGACTTCATAGCCTGTATCCCTTCTATTGCACGGAGTTGTATCCCCACATGACAATTTAATAAGACTTTCACTTTTGGAGAGTATCAGCAATAGGAGTGTCTTTAACTAGCATTCAAACATTTGTTAGGAAAAGGGATGAAGTGGAGCTATAAAAAGTAGGTATGGGGAAAGTATGGGCAAATACACCCTCATTTCTGCTGCCATCTGCTACAGTGGTTAACTGTATGCTTTCTGCTTCCCTCCAGCCCTTTGGCTGATTATGTTTATTACATGTTCTGACAGTTGAGCCTGTGGTGAAAAAGGATAACAGATTTGTATTCTCAAGATCATCTCCAGATGCTGGCCAGAAGCACCTCTGGATTCATGAAATATTTGTCTTTAGTATTTCTTGAAGATGGATGATTGGAAGAAAAAAAATGTTTGAGGACCATTTCAGTATAAATCATGGAGAATTCCTTTCTTTGGCAATCTGGAATGCATTTCTCTATTTCTTTTAGAAGAATAATGCATGTATTAATAACTTGGTTGGAATGGGGTCTGGGCCAAGATGAGATGATCACGGAAATCATTATTGATGGTTTCTTGTAGCCAAACAATCTGTTCCCCTAAACCTGGAGTTTGTCATCTGTAGGTGAAGGACTGCTGAAAGGCCACATCTGAGCCACTTGCATGAATCCCCTCCTCTCTATCCCAACTGCCATTCCTCTACCCAGGTTTTGGCTGGGGTTTTTTTTGGTCTGAATCACAAAACATTTATATCAGGTTTATTAACTTTCTCTCCTGCTTCAACACAAACAAGCATTCAAATTGACACTGTAGTTGTACTGCTAATATGATTATGCCATTGCGTTGATCAAATACTTCTGGGACTCATTACTGTCTATAGCAGTGCTCTCCAATTTCTTTTTATTGATATATAATTGACTCTCTAATCTTTCTTTTGATTCTGTACTACTACACATGAAAATTGCATTTATTTATGAATATATTTCATTTATGGATGAGATGTTTATTTATAAATTTATATATTTCATATGTAAATTTTGAAAAAATATATATTTTTAAAGGATGAGATAATATATACCAGGAGTTAGCACAGATTTTCTAAAAAGCACCAGATGGTTAATATTTTTGTCTTTACAGGCTGTAAGATCTCTGCTACAACTACTCAGTTCTGCCACGGTAACACAAAAACAGCCATATGTAACAAACAACCCAATCAAAAAATGAGCAGAAGAACCAAATAGACATTTCTCCAAAGAAGACATACAGATGGCCAACAGGCACATGAAAAGATGTTCAACATCACTAATTATTATAGAAATGCAAATCAAATCTACAGTGAGATACCACCTCGCATGGGTCAGAATGACCATCATTAAAATGTCTACAAATAACAAATGCTGGAGAGGGTGTAGAGAAAAGGGAACCCTCCTACACTGTTGGTGGGAATGTAGGTTGGTGCAGACACTATGGAAAACAGTATGGAGGTTCCTTAGAAAGTTACAAATAGAGTTTCCATATGACCCAGAAATCCCATTTGTGGGCATATATCCAGACAAAACTATAATTCAAAAAGATACATGCACCCTTATGTTCATAGCAGCACTATTCACAATAGCCAAGACATGGAAACAACCTAAATGTCCATCAACCAATGAATGGATAAAGAAGATATGGTACATATATACAATGGAATACTACTCAGCCATAAAAAGAATGAAATAATGCCATTTGCAGCAACAGGGATGGAAGGAGAGATTATCATACTAAGTGCAGTAAGTCAGAAGGAGAAAGACAAATACCATATGATATCACTTACATGTGGAATCTAAAATATAACACAAATGAACTTATCTATGAAACAAAAACAGACTCACAAATATAGAGACCAGAATTTGGTTGCCAAGGGGGAGGCAGGGTAGGAGAGGGATGGATTGGGAGTTTGGGGTAAGCAGATGCAAACTATTATATATAGGATGGAAAACAACAAGGTCCAACTGTATAGCACAAGGAACTATATTCAACATCTGGTGATAAACCATAATGGAAAAGAATATTTTAAAAAATGTATATATACGTATAACCAAATAGCTTTACTGTACAGCAGAAATTAACATAGCAAATACCAGAGACTAGGTGGTTTAAACAAAAGAAATTTATTTTTGTACATTACTGGATGATAGAAGTCTGATATATAGGTGTTTATAGGGTTGATTTCTTCCAAAACCTCTCTCTTAGATAGCTGTCTTCTCCCTGTGTCTTCACAAGGTCTTCCCTCTTGCCTATGTCCTAATCTCTTGTTACAAGGATACCAGTCATACTGGATTAGGGCCAGCTTATATGGCCTCATTTTACCTTAATTACCTCTTTAAAAGCCCTTTCTCCGAATACAGTCACATCCTAAGGTACTGGGGTTAGGATTTTAACATATGAATTTTAAAAGGACACAGTGCAGCCCAGCACTCTGTGTGATATGCAGCAAACTCTTTATCAGAGCACTATGAAAAATAATCTCTTTATTAGCTCCAGATGTAGCTTCTCTTGATCCAGAGACCTCTGTACTAAAAAGGCAAATTATCTGTTCTCCACACACCCGATATACAACAGAATGGAAGAGTCACAATAAATAATCCCATTTAGAAAGGGAAACTATAGGAAACACAGAGCAGACACTGCCCCATAGTAAATCTGAAATCCTACTGGGCAGAAACCTTGAAGGTCCTTACTTAGGAGTAGGGAATGGGCCTAAATCATGTCCTGAGTCCACACTTGTAAAGTAGGTCTCTTGTACTTTTTCTCCATTGTCCTTGGCTCTGATGTCTGGATATTATTCCTTTTCTGTTATTCTTTTGACCACATATGAAGTAAGTTTTGGGCAATATGTTCTGGGGTTGTGGAGGCTAAGCTGTTTTATCAGTCCACTGTCTGCCGGTAGAATTTAGTGGTCTCAGGGATTATTTTAAAGCTTGAACAATCAGAATCACTTTTAATATAGTCAAATTTTTGTTGTCCTTTTTGCATTTTAAGGGTTTTGCTTTTGTTTTATTTTGTTTTTGGCAGTACAACTATTCCAAAATCTTTCTTAATCTCCTGTTTCTTTCATGGCAATCAACTTTATGTGCAAACAATCAACAAGCATCACACTTTGGAAACTTTATTTTGCATGCAAGAAGGAGTTGAATTTTATGGGTCAGAGAAAGGACTGTTATGAGATGAATTGTACCCCCCACCAGCAAATTCACATATTGAAATCCTAAATGCCTTATATAAGAGATTAAAAAATAGGCAAAGGATCTAAATAGACATTTTTCCAAAGAAGACATACAGTTGGCCAACAGGCACATGGAAAGGTACTCAATGTCACTATTCATCAAGGAAAAGCCAAAACCAAGATGAGATATCACCTCACACCTGTCAGAATGGCTATTATCAAAAAGACCACAAATAGCAAGTGTTGACAAAGATATGGAGAAAAGGGAACCCTCATGCACTGTTGGTGAGCATGCAAATTGTGCAGCCACTAAGGAAAACCATATGGAGATTCCTCAAAAAAATAAAAATAGAACTACCATATGATCAGCAATTCCACTCCTGGGTATTTATCTGAAGAAAACAAAAACACTAACTAGAAAAGATATTGCACCCTTATATTCATTACAGCATTATTTACAATAGCCAAGATATGGAAGCAACCCAAGTACCCATAAATAGATGAATGGGTAAATAAGATGTGGTATATATACAATAGAATATTACTCAGTCATAAAAAAGAATGAGATCTTGCCATTGGCATCAACATGGATGGACCTAGAGGGCATTATGCTAAGTGAAATAAATCAGACAGAGGAAGACAAATACTCTATGACTTCACTTATATGTGGAATCTAAAAAAACAAATGAATAAACATAATAAAACAGAACAGAGTTATAGATACAGGGAACAAACAGGTGGTTGCCAGAAGGGAGGGGACTGGGGAGAGAAAAGAATTAGGTGAGGGAGATTAAGAGGTACAAACTTCCGGGCTTCCCTGGTGGCACAGTGGTTGAGAGTCCACCTGCCGATGCAGGGGACACGGGTTTGTGCCCCAGTCTGGGAGGATCCCACATGCCACAGAGCAGCTGGGCCTGTGAGCTATGGCCACTGAGCCTGCGTGTCTGGAGTCTGTGCTCTGCAATGGGAGAGACCACAACAGTGAGAGGCCCACGTACTGCAAAAAAAAAAAAAAAAAAAAAAAAGGTACAGACTTCCAGTAGCAAAATACATGAGTCATGGGTATGAAATGTACATTGTATGGAATACAGTCAATAGCTATGTAATATCTTTGTATGGTGACATATCATAACTAGACATACTGTGGTGATCATTTTGAAATGTATAGAAATACCAAATCACTAATGTTGTATAACAGGAACTAACACAGTGTTGTAGGTCAATTATACTTCAAAAACAAACAAACAAACTCCTGGAAGAAGAATATCATATTTGTGGTTACCAGAGGTAGGGGGTTAGGGGAGGAGGAATTGGATGAAGGTAGTCAAAAGGTACAAACTTCCAGTTATAGGATAAATAAGTACTAGGAATGTAATGAACAACATGAAAAATATAATTAACACTGCTGTATGTTATATATGAAAGCTGTTGAAAGTAAATCCTAAGAGTTATCACACAAACAAAATGTTTTCTCTATTTCTTTAATTGTATATCTATATGAGGTAATAGATGTTCACTAAACTTATTGTGAGAATCATTTCATGATGTATGTAAGTCAAATCATTATGCTGTACACCTTAAACTTATACAGTACTGTATGTCAATTATACCTCTAAAACTGGAAGAAAAATAAATAAATAAATAAATAAATATATAGGAAGAAAAAGATTAAGACACAGAAGGCTGCCCAAGTGAAGACAATGAAAGAAGATAGCCATCTAAAAGCCAAGGAGAGAAGGACCTCAGAAGAAATAACTTTGCCAACATCTTGATCTTGAACTTCTAGTCTACTGTGAGAAAAATCAATTTCTGTTTTTTAAGCCAACCAGCCTGTGGTACTTTGATACAGCAGCCTAGCAAACTAACACACCCAATAAAAGGTCAGTAAAAGATCTGAATAGACATTTCACAGGGAAAAATATAATAATGGTCAGTACATGCATAAAAAGATACTCAACATCATTATTAGTCAACATGAAAATGTAAATTAAAAGTACAATGAGATACCACTATTTGCTAATTAGAATGGCTAAAATGATAAAGACTGACAATGCCAAGTGTTGATGAGGAGATGGGGCAAGTAGAACTCTAACTTGTTGATAGAAAAGTAAAATGGTAAATCTACTTTGGAAAAATATTTAGCAGTTTCTTAAAATGTCTAACACCTTCCATAATTCCCAGCCATTCCACTCCTAAATATTTTACTCAAGTAATTAAAAATGATTGGATTATTAATACACGCAACAATATAGGTGAATCTCAAAATCAATATGCTGAATGAATGAAGCTAGTCACAACAGAATTCATATTGTATGATTCCATTTATATAAAATTCAAATCAATTCATGGGGGAAAAACAATATCAATGGATGCTTAGGGTTGAAGAGGTAGAGAAAGGGATGAACTGCAAAAAAAAAAAAAAAGAGCAACTTTTTGGGGATGAGGTAAATGTTCTGTATCTTGATAGTTGTGATGGCTTCATAGGTATATACAATTTTCAGCATTCATTAGATTATATAGTTTAAACAGATACAGTTTGATGTATGTAAATTATTCCTAAATAAAGTTAATAAGAAAAACATTGAAATTCTACATAAGATTTGCTAACTCAAGGTCATGAAGATATACTCCTATATTTTTGTCTAAGAGTTTTATAGTTTTTAGCTTTTACATTCAGGTCTATGACACATTTTGAGTTAATTTTTGTGTATAGTG
The DNA here is from genome assembly GCF_949752795.1 of Hyperoodon ampullatus. Classification (NCBI taxonomy): domain Eukaryota; kingdom Metazoa; phylum Chordata; class Mammalia; order Artiodactyla; family Ziphiidae; genus Hyperoodon; species Hyperoodon ampullatus. Next base: position 48,343,378 of record NC_136915.1, read on the forward strand.
TGAAGAAAGTGTCCAACTTCATACTTTTGCATATGAATATCTAGTTGTCCCAGTACCATTTGCTGAAGAGACTCTTCCTTCCTCATTGAATGTTTTTGGGAAAGAACATTTTTGACACTCTTGATAAAAATCAGTTGACCAAAAATACAAGAGTTATTTATGTACCCTCAGTTCTATTCCATTGATCTATCTACCTATCCTTATGCTAATACCACATTCTATATTTACTTGCCTAATTGTCCTGGTCAGACTGCTAGTACCGTACGAATAGATGTAGCAAGAGTGAACATCCTTGTCTTGTTCTTGATTTTAGAGGCAAAGCATTCAGTCTTTCATCATTGATTACGATGTTACATATAGGTTTTTGTAGATGTTCTTTATGAATTCAAATGTTTCTTTCATTTCTAGTTTCCTTTGAGTTTTTATTGTAAATGTGCGTTGAATTTTGTTCAGTGTGGATTTTTTGCATTTATTATAGTTATCATATTTTTAAAATCTTATGTTAGTATGGTGAGTTGTACTGATTAATTTTCAAATGTTCGACTTTGAATTCCTAAAATAAATCCCATTTGGTCAGGATGCATTGTCTTCTTTTTTTTTTTTTTAATTTAATCAGTTATACATATACATATGTTCTCATATCCCCTCCCTTTTGCATCTCCCTCCCACCCTCCCTATCCCACCCCTCCAGGCAGTCACAAAGCACCGAGCTGATCTCCCTGTGCTATGTGGCTGCTTCCCACTAGCTATCTACCTTAAGTTTGGTAGTGTATATATGTCCATGCCACTCTTTCACTTTGTCACAGCTTACCCTTCCCCCTCCTCATATCCTCAAGTCCATTCTCTAGTAGGTCTGTGTCTTTATTCCTGTCTTACCCCTATGTTCTTCATGACATTTTTTTTTCTTAAATTCCATATATATATGTCAGCATACAGTATTTGTCTTTCTCTTTCTGACTTACTTCACTCTGTATGACAGACTCTAGGTCCATCCACCTCATTACAAATAGCTCAATTTCATTTCTTTTTATGGCTGAGTAATATTCCATTGTATATGTGTGCCACATCTTCTTTACCCATTCATCCGATGATAGACACTTAGATTGTTTCCATCTCCGGGCTATTGTAAATAGGGCTGCTATGAACATTTTGGTACATGTCTCTTTTTCAATTATGGTTTTCTCAGGGTATATGCCCAGTAGTGGGATTGCTGGGTCATATGGTAGTTCTATTTGTAGTTTTTTAAGGAACCTCCATACCGTTCTCCATAGTGGCTGTACCAATTCACATTCCCACGAGCAGTGCAAGAGTGTTCCCTTTTTTCCACACCCTCTCCAGCATTTATTGTTTCTAGATTTTTTGATGATGGCCATTCTGACTGGTGTGAGATGATATCTCATTGTAGTTTTGATTTGCATTTCTCTAATGAGTAAAGATGTTGAGCATCCTTTCATGTGTTTGTTGGCAGTCTGTATATCTTCTGTGGAGAAATGTCTATTTAGGTCTTCTGCCCATTTTTGGATTGGGTTGTTTGTTTTTTTGTTATTGAGCTGCATGAGCTGCTTATAAATTTTGGAGATTAATCCTTTGTCAGTTGCTTCATTTGCAAATATTTTCTCCCATTCTGAGGGTTGTCTTTTGGTCTTGTTTATGGTTTCCTTTGCTGTGCAAAAGCTTTTAAGTTTCGTTAGGTCCCATGTGTTTATTTTTGTCTTTAATTCCATTTCTCTAGGAGGTGGGTCAAAAAGGATCTTGCTGTGATTTATGTCATAGAGTGTTCTGCCTATGTTTTCCTCTAAGAGTTTGATAGTGTCTGGACTTACACTTAGGTCTTTAATCCATTTTGAGCTTATTTTTGTGTATGGTGTTAGGGAGTGATCTAATCTCATACTTTTACATGCCCCTATCCAGTTTTCCCAGCACCACTTATTGAAGAGGATGTCCTTTCTCCACTGTGCATTCCTGCCTCCTTTATCAAAGATAAGGTGACCATATATGCGTGGGTTTATCTCTGGGCTTTCTATCCTGTTCCATTGATCTATCTTTCTGTTTTTGTGCCAGTACGATACTGTCTTGATTACTGTATCTTTGTAGTATAGTCTGAAGTCAGGGAGCCTGATTCCTCCAGCTCCATTTTTCGTTCTCAAGATTGCTTTGGCGATTCGGGGTCTTTTGTGTTTCCATACACATTGTGAAATTTTTTGTTCTAGTTCTGTGAAAAATGCCAGTGGTAGTTTGATAGGGATTGCATTGAATCTGTAGATTGCTTTGGGTAGTAGAGTCATTTTCACAATGTCGATTCTTCCAATCCAAGAACATGGTACATCTCTCCATCTATTTGTATCATCTTTAATTTCTTTCATCAGTGTCTTATAATTTTCTGCATACAGGTCTTTTGTCTCCTTAGGTAGGTTTATTCCTAGATATTTTATTCTTTTTGTTGCAATGGTAAATGGGAGTGTTTCCTTAATTTCACTTTCAGATTTTTCATCATTAGTATATAGGAATGACAGAGATTTCTGTGCATTAATTTTGTATCCTGCTACTTTACCAAATTCATTGATTAGCTCTAGTAGTTTTCTGGTAGCATCTTTAGGACTCTCTATGTATTGTATCATGTCATCTGCAAACAGTGACAGCTTTACTTCTTCTTTTCCAATTTGGATTCCTTTTATTTCCTTTTCTTCTCTGATTGCTGTGGCTAAAACTTCCAAAACTATGTTGAATAAGAGTGGTGAGAGTGGGCAACCTTGTCTTGTTCCCGATCTTAGTGGAAATGGTTTCAGTTTTTCACCATTGAGGACGATGCTGGCTGTGGGTTTGCCATATATGGCCTTTATTATGTTGAGGAAAGTTCCCTCTATGCCTATTTTCTGCAGGGTTTTTATCATAAATGGGTGTTGAATTTTGTCAAAAGCTTTCTCTGCATCGATTGAGATGATCATATAGTTTTTCTCCTTCAATTTGTTAATATGGTGTATCACGTTGATTGATTTGCGTATATTGAAGAATCCTTGCATTCCTGGAATAAACCCCACTTGATCATGGTGTATGATCCTTTTAATGTGCTGTTGGATTCTGTTTGCTAGTATTTTGTTGAGGATTTTTGCATCTATGTTCATCAGTGATATTGGCCAATAGTTTTCTTTGTGACATCCTTGTCTGGTTTTGGTATCAAGGTGATGGTGGCCTCGTAGAATGAGTTTGGGAGTGTTCCTCCCTCTGCTATATTTTGGAAGAGTTTGAGAAGGATAGGTGTTAGCTCTTCTCTAAATGCTTGATAGAATTCGCCTGTGAAGCCATCTGGTCCTGGGCTTTTGTTTGTTGGAAGATTTTTTATCACAGTTTCAATTTCAGTGCTTGTGATTGGTCTGTTCATATTTTCTATTTCTTCCTGATTCAGTCTTGGCAGGTTGTGCATTTCTAAGAATTTGTCCATTTCTTCCACGTTGTCCATTTTATTGGCATAGAGTTGCTTATAGTAATCTCTCATGATCTTTTGTATTTCTGCACTGTCAGTTGTTACTTCTCCTTTTTCATTTCTAATTCTATTGATTTGAATCTTCTCCCTTTTTTTCTTGATGAGTCTGGCTAATGGTTTATGAATTTTGTTTATCTTCTGAAAGAACCAGCTTTTAGTTTTATTGATCTTTGCTATCGTTTCCTTCATTTCTTTTTCATTTATTTCTGATCTGATTTTTATGATTTCTTTCCTTCTGCTAACTTTGGGATGTTTTTGTTCTTCTTTCTCTAATTGCTTTAGGTGCAAGGTTAGGCTGTTTATTCGAGATGTTTCCTGTTTCTTAAGGTGGGATTGTATTGCTATAAACTTCCTTCTTAGAACTGCTTTTGCTGCGTCCCATAGGTTTGGGGTCGCCGTGTCTCCATTGTCATTTGTTTCTAGGTATTTTTTAATTTCCTCTTTGATTTCTTCAGTGATCACTGCGTTATTAAGTAGTGTATTGTTTAGCTTCCATGTGTTTGTATTTTTTACAGTTCTTTTCCTGTAATTGATATCTAGTCTCATCGCATTGTGGTCAGAAAAGATACTTGATACAATTTCAATTTTCTTAAATTTACCAAGGCTTGATTTGTGACCCAAGATATGATCTATCCTGGAGAATGTTCCATGAGCACTTGAGAAAAATGTGTATTCTGTTGTTTTTGGATGGAATGTCCTATAAATATCAACTAAGTCCATCTTGTTTAATGTATCATTTAAAGCTTGTGTTTCCTTATTTATTTTCATTTTGGATGATCTGTCCATTGGTGAAAGTGGGGTGTTAAAGTCCCCTACTATGAGTTTGTTACTGTCGATTTCTCCTTTTATGGCTGTTAGTATTTGCCTTATGTATTGAGGTGCTCCTATGTTGGGTTCATAAATATTTACAATTCTTATATCTTCTTCTTGGATCGATCCCTTGATCATTATGCAGTGTCCTTCTTTGTCTCTTCTAGTAGTCTTTATTTTAAAGTCTATTTTGTCTGATATGAGAATTGCTACTCCAGCTTTCTTTTGGTTTCCATTTGCATGAAATATCTTTTTCCATCCTCTTACTTTCAGTCTGTATGTGTGTCTAGGTCTGAAGTGGGTCTCTTGTAGACAGCATATATATGGGTCTTGTTTTTGTATCCATTCAGCCAATCTGTGTCTTTTGGTGGGAGCATTTAGTCCATTTACATTTAAGGTAATTATCGATATGTATGTTCCTATCCCCATTTTCTTAATTGTTTTGGGTTCGTTATTGTAGGTCTTTTCCTTCTGTTGTGTTTCTTGCCTAGAGAAGTTCCTTTAGCATTTGTTGTAAAGCTGGTTTGGTGGTGCTGAACTCTCTCAGCTTTTGCTTGTCTATAAACGTTTTAATTTCTCCATCAAATCTGAATGAGATCCTTGCTGGGTAGAGTAATCTTGGTTGCAGGTTTTTCTCCTTCATTACTTTAATTATGTCCTGCCACTCCCTTCTGGCTTGTAGAGTTTCTGCTGAGAGATCAGCTGTTATCCTGATGTGGATTCCCTTGTGTGTTATTTGTTGTTTTTGCCTTGCTGCTTTTAGTATGATTTCTTTGTGTTTAATTTTTGACAGTTTGATTAATATGTGTCTTGGCGTATTTCTCCTTGGATTTATTCTGTATGGGACTCTCTGTGCCTCCTGGACTTGATTAACTATTTCCTTTCCCATATTAGGGAAGTTTTCAACTATAATCTCTTCAAATATTTTCTCAGTCCCTTTCTTTTTCTCTTCTTCTTCTGGAACCCCTATAATTCGAATGTTGGTGCGTTTAATGTTGTCCCAGAGGTCTCTGAGACTGTCCTCTGTTCTTTTCATTCTTTTTTCTTTATTTTGCTCTGCATCAGTTATTTCCACTATTTTTTCTTCCACCTCACTTATCCGTTCTTCTGCCTCAGTTATTCTGCTATTGATCCCATCTAGAGTATTTTTCATTTCATTTATTGTGTTTTTAATCGATGCTTGATTCATCTTTAGTTCTTCTAGGTCCTTGTTAACTGTTTCTTGCATTTTGTCTATTCTATTTCCAAGATTTTGGATCTTGGAAATAGAATCTTGGATCATCTTTACTATCATTATTCTGAATTCTTTTTCAGGTAGACTGCCTATTACCTCTTCATTTGTTAGGTCTGGTGGGTTTTTATCTTGATCCTTCTCCTGCTGTGTGTTTTTCTGTGTTCTCATTTTGCTTATCTTACTGTGTTTGGGGTCTCCTTTTTGCAGGCTGCAGGTTCGTAGTTCCCGTTGTTTTTGGTGTCTGTCCCCAGTGGCTAAGGTTGGTTTAGTGGGTTGTGTAGGCTTCCTGGTGGAGGGGACTAGTGCCTGTGTTCTGGTGGATGAGACTGGATCTTGTCTTTCTGGTGGGCAGGTCCACGTCTGGTGGTGTGTTTTGGGGTGTCTGCGGACTTTTTATGATTTTAGGCCACCTCTCTGCTAATGGGTGGCGTTGTGTTCCTGTCTTGCTAGTTGTTTGGCATAGGGTGTCCAGCACTGTAGCTTGCTGGTCGTTGAGTGAAGCTGGGTGCTGGTGTTGAGATGGAGATCTCTGGAAGATTTTCGCCGTTTGATATTATGTGGAGCTGGGAGGTCTCTTGTGGACCAGTGTCCTGAAGGTGACTCTCCCACCTCAGAGGCACAGCACTGACTCCTGGCTCCTCAATTTGGGATGATTTGTTGTCTATTCATGTATTCCACAGATGCAGGGTACATCAAGTTGATTGTGGAGCTTTAATCCGCTGCTTCTGAGGCTGCTGGGAGAGGTTTCCCTTTCTCTTCTTTGTTCTCACAGCTCCTGGGTCTCAGCTTTGGATTTGGCCCCGCCTCTGCGTGTAGGTCACCGGAGGGCATCTGTTCTTCGCTCAGACAGGACAGGGTTAAAGGAGCAGCCTCTTCGGGGACTGTGGCTCACTCAGGCCGGGCGGGAGGGAGGGGCACGGAATGCGGGGCGAGCCTGCAGCAGGAGAGGTCGGCGTGACGTTGCACCAGCCTGAGGCGCGCCGAGCGTTCTCCCAGGGAAGCCGCCCCTGGATCCCGGGACCCCGGCAGTCGCGGGCTGCACAGGCTCCCGGAAGGGCGGTGTGGACAGTGACTTGCGCTCGCACACAGGCTTCTTGGCGGCGGCAGCAGCAGCCCCAGCGTCCTACGCCCGTCACTGGGCTCCGCGCTTTCAGTCGCGACTCGCGCCCGTCTGTGGAGCCCCTTTAAGCAGCGCTCTTAATCCCCTCTCCTCGCGCACCAGGAAACCAAGAGGGAAGAAAAAGTCTCTTGCCTCTTCGGCAGCTCCAGAGTTTTCCCGGACTCCCTCCCGGCTAGCTGTGGCACATTAGCCCCCTTCAGGCTGAGTTCTCGCCGCCAGCCCCAGTCCTCTCCCTGCGCTCTGACCGAAGCCCGAGCCTCAGCTTCCAGCGCCACCCGCCCCGGTGGGCAAGCAGACAAGCCTCTCGGGCTGGTGAGTGCCGCTCGGCACCGATCCTCTGTGCGTGGATCTCTCCACTTTGCCCTACCCAGGTATGTGGGGAGTTTCTTGCCTTTTGGGAGGTCTGGGGTCTTCTGCCAGCGTTCAGTAGGTGTTCTGTAGGAGTTGTTCCACGTGTAGCTGTATTTCTGGTGTATCCGTGGAGAGGAAGTTTATCTCCGCGTCTTACTCTTCCGCCATCTTACCCGGAAGTCCTATATCTGTCTTCTTTTTTATATCACTGGATTTAATTTTCTAAAATTTTCTTAAGGTTTTGTGTCTATGATCATAAGAAATAATGTAGTTTCCTTTCTTTACAGTGTCAGCCTGGTTTTGTCAATGATGATGATGGACTTACAGCATGAGTTAGGAAATGTTTCCTCTTTTACTTTGTGAAAGTATTTGTGTCAAATTGTTATTACTTTGTCCCATAAATGTTTGGAATGATTTACTAGTAATTCAATCTGAACCTGGAGTTCTCTTTGTGTGAAAGTTTTAACAAACAATTTAATTTCTTTAATGTGTAGAGTTATATTCAGGTTATCTATTTCTTCATGAGTGAGAATTGATATTTTGTGTGTTTTGATAAAATACTCTATTTCTTCTAAGTTATCAAATTTGTTGGTATCCAGCTGTTAATTGTATTCTCTTAGTATCCATTCAATGTGTATGAGATTTGCAGTAATGTTTTTTCTTTTATTCTTTTTTTTTAACATCTTTAGTGGAGTATAATTGCTTTACAATGGTGTGTTAGTTCCTGCTGTATAACAAAGTGAATCAGATATATGTATACATATATCCCCATATCCCCTCCCTCTTGTGCCTCCTTCCCACCCTCCCTATCCCACCATTCTAGGTGGTCACAAAGCACCGAGGTGATATCCCTGTGCTATGCAGCTTCTTCTCACTAGCTCTCTATTTTACATTTGCTAGTGTATATATGTCCATGCCACTCTCTCACTTCGTCCCAGCTTACCTTCCCCCTCCCTGTGTCCTCAAGTCCATTCTCTACATCTGCATCTTTATTCCTGTCCTGCCCCTAACTTCATCAGAACCTTTTTTTTTAGATTCCATGTATATATGTTAGCATACAGTATTTGTTTTTCTCTTTCTGACTTACTTCACTCTGTATGACAAACTCTAGGTCCATCTACCTCACTACAAATAACTCAATTTCATTTCTTCTTATATCTGAGTAATATTCCATTGTATATATGTGTCACATCTTCTTTATCCGTTCATCTGTTGATGGACACTTAGGTTGCTTCCATGTCCTGGCTATTGTAGATAGTGCTGCAATGAACGTTGTGGTATATGTCTCTTTTTGAATTGTGGTTTTCTCAGGGTATATGCCCAGTAGTGGGATTGGTGGGTCATATGGTAGTTCTATCTTTATTCTTATATTGCTGATTAGTTTTCATTCATTATTTAGCTTAGCTACAAGTTGATCAATTTTATCCATCTTTTCAAAGAACCAGCTTTTGGTTTCATTGACTTTCTCCAGCATTTGACCTTTCTCAAATTTCACAGGTTTCTCTTTTTTCTTTTTTATATTCTTCCTTCTACTTTGCATTTCTTTTTGCTGCTTCTTGAGGTAAAACTTGAGGTTACTAAAGAAGGCTTTTCTTCTTCTCTAATATAAACATTTAAAGCTACAGATTTTCCTCTAAGCACTGCTTTAACTGTATTTCATAGTTTGATACATTGTATTTTGATTATTATTCAATGCAAAATAACTTTCATTTTCCTTTGTGATTTCTTCTTTGACCTATGGAATATTTGGGACTGTTTTATTTATTATAAATATATAGGTTTTCACAGATATTTTACAGTTACTGATTTCCAATTTAATTTTCTCAAGGTCAGGGAACATATCCTGTATAATTTCAATCCTTTTAAAGTTATTGAGACTTGCCTTATGACTCATCCTGTAGTCTTTCTTTTTTAACATACCATGTGCACTTAACAAGAATGTGTGCTCTGAAGTTGTGGCATTTATATATACATAGTACTTATATATATATAAATTTTAATGTAATTATTTATACCTATATAATTATACATAAATTTATATATTTATATATAACAGATTAAACACATATATAAAATTAGATTAAGGTGACTGATCTTGTCTTTTAATAACATTTTTGGTCTAGTTGTTTTATCCATTGTTGAACAAAGGGTGTTAAAATTACCTAATATTATTGTGGACCTGTCTATTTTTCTTTAATTCTATTATTGTTTCATGTATTTTAAAGCTCTACTATTCAATATATACTTATTTATGATTATTATATGTTACTGATGAATTGGTACTTTTATCACTATAAAATTATTTCTTTATCTTTGGTAATACTCTATCTTGAGGTATAGTTTATCAAATAGTAATATAGCCAGTCTAGTCTTACAGTTACTGTTTGCACATCATATCATTTTTATAAATTTCAAGAAAACCGAACTTTTAAAATTTCAAGTTTTTCTAGGCAGCATGCAATTGGGTCCTGCTTTTTAACCTATTCTTAAAAACTACCTTTCTATTGGAGTATTTAGTTTATTAACATTTAGTGTAATTGTTGATACATATGAATTTATTATTCTGTTTGTCCCCTCTCTGTGTTTTGTTCCACCATATCCCCTTTCTTGCCTTTCTTTAAATTATTTACATATTTTTAAATTTCATTTTAATTCCTTTATTGGCTATTTAGCCATAGTTCTTTACTTCATTTTTAAGTGGGTTTTCTAAGGATCACACTATATATCATTAACCTTTTACTCTACCTAGACTTGATATTGTACTACTTCCTATATAATATAAAAATCTTGCAACCATTTAAGTCCATTTAACTCTTTACCACCCTTAATGTTGTAGCTGCCACATTATCTTCATACATTATAAACCTCTCAAGACAACATTATAATTTTTGCTTTACATGTTGATATGTATTCTAAGGCTATTAAGAGAAAAAATAGACTTTTACATCCACCTATATATTTACCAATGCTACCCATTCCTTCCTAAGGATCTGAGTTCCATCTGGTTCCATTTCCTTTCACCCTGAACAACTTTCATTACCATGTCTGGTAGCACAGTTCAGATGGCAACACATTCCCTTGGTTTTTCTTTATCTGAAAGATGTCTTTATTTTGCCTTCAGTCTTGAAAAACATTTTCATTGGCTATAGACTTCTGACCAGTTTTTTTTGTTTGTTTTCTTCTTTTTTTCCATCTCTTTAAGATATTTTTTCATGGGCTTCATGAAAGTCTTCCTTTGATTGTCATGGAAAGTCCACAGTTATTCAAACCTTTGTTCCCCTTTCTGTAGTGTGTTAATTTTTCTCTGGCTGTTTTCAAGATTTCCTCTCTATCTTTGGTTTTCAGCAATCTGACTATACTGTGCCCAAGTATCATTATTATCAAATTTATACTATTTGGAATTCACTAAGCTTCTTGAATTGGTTTATTTCCTTCACACACTGTGAGGAGTTTTCAGCCATTATTTCTTTAAATACTTCTTCTGTCCAAGTCCCTCTGTCCTTTCCTTTTGGGACTCCAATTACTCACATGTTCAACCTTTTGAAATTCTGCACTGGTCTTGGAGGCTGTAATAATTAAAAATTTTTTTCTCTTTCTTCAGGTTGGATAATTTCTAGTGATCTATCTCCAAAATTGCTTTTTCCCCTGTCATCTCCATTCTGCCAGTAAGTTTATCCAGTAAATTTTAAATTTCAGATACTGTATTTCTTCACATTAAAAATTTCCTCTTAACATTTTATATTTCTCTGCTGAGAATTCCTATCTTTATATTCATTCAAGCATATTTAACTTTATCTCACTCAGCTATTATACATTCTTTAAAGTCCTTATCTTATAACTTGAGTATCTGGAATATCTCAGAGTTTGGCATCTATTGATTTTTTTCTTCCCTTCAAGAAAGGTTTATATTCTTCTGACTCTTGATTCTTCTGACTCAAATATGTTGAGTAATTTTGGGTTGTATCCTGGGCATTGTAAGTTTTCTATTTTGCAGGTTTTAATTTTGTTAAATTCCTCTAAAGAGCAGGTGTTTTGTTTTGGTTTGGTTTAGCAGGCATTTAACTCGGTTATCCTAAACTTACACACTGTCATACCTGTGATGGGTGGAGGCTCATATCTCGTATTAGATATTTAAGCCTTTGCTGGAAGCTGCTTTCCATTGCCCCACACATACATGGTTCAGGGGTCATCTAAAAACTTGAGGTTGAGTTTAAACACTGAATTAGGGGTTCCCTATTCTTTGACTCTCTCCTTTACAGGGCTTGCCCTAACTCTCTGGTGGCTCTGGTTGCTCCAGGGCTCCTTCACCCAGTCCATTTGGCCAAAACCATGGCAGGGCTTTCTATCAGAATTTTAGTCAAGTGGCATCATCTCCACCATGATTGTGAGTGCCTTCAAAGTGAAGACACACAAAAAAGGAACTCATTGTATTTAGTTTCCTTTTCTCAAATTTTAATTCCCCTCTAAAATCTGCTGCTTTTGTTCAGTCACCAAAGCCTTTAGTTCATGTCATATATATTTTTTAAAGTTCTATTATTTGCAGCAGTTTACTACTTCACACTGGAGGTGAAATTTTAATTCTGTTTATCAAATTGAACAATTTTCATATATTTCATGTGCAAGTTTATAACTTTAAACTTTTATGAAGTCATTAATTGAGAACAATAAGGATGTTTTCCTAAACATACAACGTCTGAAATTACATTTTATGATTCCCAAATTGCCATCTTACTTCATCCTCAGCATCCAATATAATTTCCTATTTTGTTTTGGTTGCACAGTATTGAGAAATCCTGTTTTATATGGGTATATAGTTGCAAAACATAGGGTTTTTTAAAAAACAATTTATCTTAGGATATCAATCAATAAAATGGAAGCTTTCTTTGAGGTCTGCATAAAGAGCAGTTAAGTTGGCAACATGATCCTCTAATCCAAGATTTTATAAACATTCCATGAAAAGCAGAAATCTGCTGTCAAATATATTTGAGGAAATTTGGCTGATGTATTGTACTAGAGAAGCATTACATATTGACAATTCTGAGGAGAAATCTTTCAAATTTAACTTTACTCCAATGTTTCTCAAAATTATTTACCACAGAATCCTTACTTCCAACATACCCATTAACAAATTGCATAATCAGTATTCCAATTTTTGGAAAATAGAACAATATGTAATCCCAAAGAAAAGAAAGAGGAAGTAGCATCTACAAGTACCTACTATATAGTAGCATTGTATTGGATGCACGTAATCTTATTTAATTCTTATGACACCTAAATATGTAGGATTTTATTTTCATATACATATGAGAAAACTGATGCACAAGACAGGGAGGTGGGTTTTTTTTCCAGTTTCATTGAGCTATAATTGACATATAAGATTGTATTAGTTTAAGGTGTACAACATAATTATTTGATCAATGTATGCATTGTAAACAATTATGACAATAAGTTTAATTAACATCCATCACCTCACAGTTACAACTATTTTTCTTATGATGAAAACTTTTAAGATCCACTCTCTTAGCAACATCCAAATATACAATATAGCACGGTGACTACAGTAACCATGATGTACATTATTACATCCCCAGGACTCATTTATTTTATACTTGGAAGTTTGCATCTTTTGACCACCTTCACCTATTTCCTCAACCCCCTGCCTCTGGCAACCACCAATCCGTCGCTGTTTCTATGAGTTCAGTGTTTTAGACTGTACATATAAGTGAAATCATACAGTATTTTTCTTTCTCTGTCTGACTTTTTTCACTTAGTATCATGCCCTCATTGTCCAACCATGTTGTCACAAATGGCAGGATTTCCATTTTATGGCTGAATAATATTCCATTGCATATGTATACGACATCTTCTTTTTTTTAACACTTTTATTGGAATATAATTGCTATACAATGGTGTGTTAGTTTCTGCTGTATAACAAAGTGAATCAGCTATATGTATACATATATCCCCATATCCCTTCCCTCTTGCATCTCTCTCCCGTCCTCCCTATCCCACCCCTTTAGGTGGACACAAAGCACAAAGCTGATCTCCTTGTGCCATGCGGCTGCTTCCCACTAGCTATCTATTTTACATTTGGTAGTTTATATGTGTCAGTGCCACTCTCTGACTTCATCCCAGCTTACACTTCCCCTTCCCCATGTCCTCAAGTCCATTCTCTATGTCTGCATCTTTATTCATGTCCTGCCGCTAGGTTCTTCAGAACCTTTTTTTTTTTTTGATTCCATATATATGTGTTAGCATACAGTATTTGTTTTTCTCTTTCTGACTTACTTCACTCTGAATGACAGACTCTAGGTCCTTCCACCTCACTACAAATAACTCAGTTTCGTTTCTTTTTATGGATGAGTAACATTCCATTGTACACATGTGCCACATCTTCTTTATCCATTCATCTGTCGATGGACACTTAGGTTGCTTCCATCTCCGGGCTATTGTAAATAGAGCTACAATGAACATTGTGGTACATGACTCTTTTTGAATTATGGTTTTCTCAGGGTATATGCCCAGTAGTGGGATTTCTAGGTCATATGGTAGTTCTATTTTTAGTTTTTTAGGAACCTCCATACTGTTCTCCATAGTGGCTGTATCAATCTATATTCCCACCAACAGTGCAAGAGGGTTCCCTTTTCTCCACACCCTCTCCAGCATTTATTGTTTGTAGATTTTTTAATGATGGCCATTCTGACTGTTGTGAGGTGATACCTCATTGTAGTTTTGATTTGCATTTCTCTAATGGTTAGTGATGTTGAGCATCCTTTCATATGATTTTTGGCAATCTGTATATCATCTTTGGAGAAATGTCTATTTAAGTCTTCTGGCTATTTTTTAATTGGATTGTTTGTCTTTTTGATATTGAGCTCCATGAGCTGCTTATAAATTTTGGAGATTAATCTTTTGTCAGTTGCTTCATTTGTAAATATTCTCCCATTCTGAGGGCTGTCTTTTCATCTTGTTTATGGTTTCCTTTGCTCTGCAAAAGCTTTGAAGTTTCATTAGGTCTCATTTGTTTATTTTTGTTTTTATTTCCATTTGTCTAGGAAGTGGGTCAAAAAAGATCTTGCTGTGATTTATGTTATAGAGTGTTCTGCCTATGTTTTCCTCTAAAAGTTTTATAGTTTCTGGCCTTACATTTTGGGCTTTTATCCATTTTGAGTTTATTTTTGTGTATGGTGTTAGGGAGTGTTCTAATTTCATTCTTTTACATGTAGCTGTCCAGTTTTCCCAGCACAACTCATTGAAGAGACTGTCTTTTCCCCATTGTATATTCTTTCCTCCTTTATCAAAGATAAGGTGACCATATGTGTGTACCACATCTTCTTTAGCCATTGATGGGCACTCAAGTTGTTTCCATGTCTTGGCTATTGTAAATAATCCTGCAATAAACATGGGAGTGCAGGTATCTTTTCAATATCTTGTGTGATTTTTTAACTATAAACATAGTCTCATATCCCATGGTGCTTAGCCAAATCCTGTTACTTCAATCCTACCCAAGTGCCAAAGTGGACTCATTGCGAATGGAGATAAGAAGGGGCCAGGGGTCCAAGAATTATCAGACTAGTAGCCAGTATTGATATGGGTAATACCCAAAGTAGTGACCAGGAAAATGGTGTTGAGCAACAGAAATAAAAGAGTTTGGAAAATTAAGAGGGAAATACAGCTGCAATATGATTACTTGGGGAAATCAGGAATAAGATAGACTTAGGAAGGACAAAAGTGAGAGGGAAAGCAATCCAAAACTAAGGCCATTTTACAAGGGGATTAGAATCTTGTATGAGCAAAGCTATTTTAAAGAATTGTTTAAGAAAATATGCAGCTTAATAAAAGTGAGAATAAGTTTTCAAATGAGTGCTAAGGAAAGAAATGCTAAAGAATGTCATTAAGAGGGAGTGAAAGTTATAGGTTAGAGTAGTTATGGAGGCAAGATATGAATCCAGTCTTGAAGTCGGGGAGGATTCAAATAGCCAGAGAGAGGAGGAAAAAATATTTATATAGTACTAGTTATATAATCATCCAGACTTTTACCCTTACCTGTCAGATGGCACATATGTATCCTTCCCAGTATAAAATTTCCAGGAAATAATTTGTAAATTTCAAACTTTATTGAGGATCTACTATGTGAAAATTCTCAAAAAATGTAATTGATATTTCTGTACTTTAAAGCATAATGATTAATTTTACTTTCATAATTTAAGTAATTTTAGCAAACTCTTTTTCATCATTCAGTTCCATAAGATCTGTATTTATAAAGTAGACTTTGCAGGGTGGAGAAGAAATTGGACAATTGATATAACCCAGTGTACAACTTCCTGGCTTTAGAGTAACTTTCCACTCTAAAATTATCTTTGCAAGACAAGAGACAATTTGTCTCACTGTAATTTTTTTAAGTGGAAACTTTATTTTTCCAAAGTATTTCAACTTTTAGTGAAATGTTTTCCCAGCCTGGACTTCTATAAGACCACATTCTATTTTCAATCATCAACTTTGTGCTAGGAATTCAATCATCAACTTTGCCCAAGCTCTTGAAGGTATATATATGGTCCTATATATGTTTATTTCCCTTTAAAGATCATTTTCATTATGAAGGTGATTAAATTCAGAAAAATAGAGGAAATGTCACATAGTCTTAGTATGCAGTAAAACCTCTGTTAAGAGTTAGCTGTACTTTCAAAAAAAAAGGGGGGGTTCACTGTACTTTCATCCAGTCTGTTTCTATTTTTTTTTACATATTTGTGATCAAATATCACATACAAGACATAGTATGCAGATTTTAAAATATTATGTTTACATTTTCTGATTATAATACTATTATAGACTAATTCTAGTGAATTTGGAATTTCTGAGGAGTAAAAAAGAAAACAAATGATGTGAAATCCATTTACCCAAAGACAAAATATATATATTGGCATATTCCTTTAGGACTTTTTCTTTTTTTTTAAACCTAGTTAAATCTATATTGTGTTATAGAGGTTTTTAAGTATAGTTAACACTGAGACACTTTATAGAGAGAACCTGGATGTGGGATTATTTTAAAAGGGTTGGTGAATAATGATATCTATAACTAGAGAGTATAACAGCACTGTTTGCCTGAGACTGTGCTAACCACTTCATATTAGTATCACTTGTATTCACCCATGCATTCAAAAAATGTGGGCTACCTTCTAATTTTGGGGAATGCAATAACGAGAAAAGAACCAATCTGAGAAGGACCTTGATTTGGTCTCATGAAGCTTAGAGATTAGTGGGAAAATGAAATGATCATGCTAACAACTAAGTAATTACAAGTTGGTTGAGGACTCTGAAAGAAAGGCTTGCTGTTTTTGAGAGTATCTATAGCAGATATACCTTCCCAAGACTAGGGATGTATAGGAGGTTCCCTGAGGAATAAACATTTACTGAGGTCTGCATGTGAGAGGCAGTTAATTCGGCAAAGGAGGAGAAAGTATGATTGAAGGAAAAACATGAGTGGTGTGAAATCAGGCTGTAGACATAAGGAGAATCTAGACCAGGCAGGAGCTTATAAGCTCTGCAAGAATTTTTGTCTTTATCATAAAAGCAATGGAAATTCACTAGATGGCTTGCAAACATGTTTGCAAACATGCAAATATGTTCAGATCTACATGTTTAAAGATAACATTGCCTACAATGTTGTGATGAGACTGAAAAGGCCAGAGTAGATAGGGATAGTTTGCACTAGAGTGCTGGCAGCAGGGATGATAAGTACACAGGCTCAGGAGAAATTCGAGGGTGCTTTTGACAGTTGCTGGGCTCTGTTATGGTTGGACACTGGAGGGTGAGGGGGTGGCAGGCAGGTGAAGGAGCCAAGTGGAATCCAAAACAGAAGTGAAAGAATCAGCCTTCAGTAGGACATAGAATAAGTGTTCCAATTTTCCTTTGAGGAATTTTTCCCTTTTTCATATTCAGCTCCAGGTTTGGGCTCTGATTAGTTGAAGTCAATCAGCATCTCTTGGCTCAGACCACAGCGGATGAAGGTGTGACTCAATCAGAAGCAAGGAGACACAGGCAGACAGTCACAGGTGCTTTGGGGAAAAAGAAGCTTCTCTGTGAGCCCTCCCATTCCCTGCATGGGGTAGCTTGAGAGTAGGAGGCTGGGAACTGCCGAGGCAGTTCATAACAGTGGGGAGGAGCTAAAGATGTCAGAGGCACCGTGTACATCTGAGGGTGGAGGTGTAACCCAGGAAGGCAGAGACAGGGGCGAATCAAAGAAAATAAAGACACCAGAATCCTGATGGCATCCTTTGAGCCTTTACACTACATATTTCTTGAAGCCAGCCTTACTTCTGGACTTTTCAGTTACATTAATCAATAGTTTCCTTTTTTGTTTAAGTCAGTTTGAGTTGGATTCCTTTTAGTTTCCCTATGTCAGTAAAAGCAGTTAACTGCTTTAACAAAATACCATAGACTGGTTGGCTTAAACATTCGAAAATTATTTCTTTTGGTTCTGAAGGCTGGGAAGTCCAAGATCAAGGTGCTGGCCAATTCAATTCCTGGTGAGAGCCCTCTTCCTGATTTGCAGATAGATGGCCATCTAACATGGAGGGTGAAGGGGTGAGGGGCTCTCATATGCCTTTTCTTATTAAGACACTAATCCCACCATGAGGGCACCACCATCATGACCTAATTACCTCCCAAAGACCCCATCCCCCAAAACCATCACATTAGGGATTAAGATTTCAACATATGAATTTAGGGAGGGACACAAACATTCAATCCATAGCACCCTACAAAGGCCTGATGGAGATACAATCCTCCCCTATCAATTGATTTATTCTAGGAGCTTCAGTTCCTCTGATGCAGATGAAGAGAAAGGAAATAGAAGGTTAATCCAGGGTTGAAATTTGGCCAAGTGGCTATGATACAAGAGAAAGGACGAAGGTATTTAGGGTATTGGCAACAGAATCATGGAGCTGATAGACCATTCAGTCTAAACTTGATAAGGAGGAAAGTAAAAAAAACAACAAAAAAAAAATACAGCAGGATGATGTATTGGAGTAATGAAGAATCAATTCACTGGAGCCCCCAAAGAGATTAAAGAATGATTGTCCTAATAGGAATTTAACAAACACACTGGAAGGGCACAAGGTTGTAGAGAGAAAGCAGTATGCCTGAACTAGTTATTTTGACAGTGGGGATATTTTGAATGGTGACAAGGTACAGAATAGTACTGACAGAGTAGACGGTTGAAATGGAGTGAGGAAGGAAATGGAGCAATTGAGATGTCAAAGCACTGGTGCTGTCACCCTTGAAATGGTGAGATCTCCTCGGATGAGGGAAGGGCTTGGGATGGGGAGGACTCTGATTCAGGCTGCGAATGTTCAGTGAGTGAGTGGGAGAGACTGAGAGATCAGGAGATGCTAGCTGTGAGGGAAGGGTGGTATAGAAGATGAGCACAGGCTCCATGGGCACAAGATTTTTAGAGGATACTGGAAGAAACAGAAATCTGGGAGCAGAAATAAGATACAAGGTATTCAACCACCCCACTCCAATCTCAAGGTTCATGGGAGAGAATAAAGAGCTCCTGCTAGAGGACTCTGCTTGAGAGGATGGTCTGGGAAGTAAAGTGCAACAGGGGAAAGCCAAGTCTCAGTTCAGGGAAGGAGTGAATTGAACTGTCTGAGAATAGACTGGGAGGAGGACTTGGTGGATCCTGGGGTGGTGATTACACAGACAGGAAGGAAGAACTTGGAAGGTTTCAGCAAATTAGTGCACTGGGTCAGGGATGAAGGCTTTAATCTAACCTATGGTGATGCTGGTATAATTGAAGACAATAGAGCAGGGGGAACAGCATATACTTTGGGTGCTAACTGTTTAAAACAGAGATAAGAACCATAGTGGGGAGATGTACTTGGTTGAGTGGACACTGGACCTCATGCAAATGGCATGACCAACTTGAGTCAAAGTCGTGGGAACCCAAACAGTTTGTGTCTGAATTCCTTGGCCTGCTTAGCTGCTGTGTTGAAGGAAAAGACTGTTCCCACAGGAGGTCTGGGAATGGGCTGGGCTGTACCCAGTCCCTGGGGCTGGGGATCAGAGACCAGGACCTACACACAGTGGAGCTGCTGTGGCCACATCAGGCACCACCAGTACCAGCACAGAAGGAGTACTCAGGAGATGCCTGGTCTTTGTTGATGTTATCTTTGATCCATAATCCCTCATCTGCATTTGTGAAACTCAAAAGGCTTTGAAAAACTGAAGGGGTTGTTTTGTTTGCAAGTCTGTGGCAAACTCATTTGGCAGCAAAACCCACCCTAAATTTATGTGAGGCAATTTGTTGTATTTATATATCCCACTTAGAGTAACAATTTGAACATTTTGTTTCAGGGAAAAAAAAAAGAAGTATGTGTTTCATCATGGGGTGTTCCCTAGACCCTGCTGATGGTATTTTATGATACTGCAAATTCCAAACAAAATTTTGAATTATAAAACACACCTAGACCTAAAGTTTCCAGGTAAAAGATTATAGATGTGTATTACAATTGTTAGCCTCACAATTAATGTTCCTAACCCCCAGTGAGGGCAGTGTTATTACTATTCTTCCCATATTGCAAATGAGGATTATCACAATGCTATTATTATTCTTTCCATAGTGGCAAAATCAAAATATGGACACATGCCTGTGTGCTTCTAAAGCTTAAGCAGAATTCCTATTGGTATCGGTCAATGAGAAAGTAGATTGACCTTGATGACTTTCTCCGACCTCCTAGGTGCTGATGGAATTACCTTCTCACCAGCATTATCTAAAGAGCAAATTGATAATTCATGGCTCCCAGGTCAGGTGTAGTATAAAGAAGGCTTAAATGGGTCCTCTTCTTACCCCCCACCCTCTGACTGGCAACAGAGACATAGAGAGAACTCAAGAAGTTAAGGCTTCCTGGATGCACTAATACTGGTGCTCATCATCTCCAATTCTTCCAGGAGGATGCTCTGTACCACCATCAGCAATAATCTCTCTCCCCTTCCCCAACAACAATTCCAGGAGCTGTGGTGTCAATAACAAATAGAAGAGACCTATTCCTAGGATTGGACGTTGATTTGTTTCCAAATTTCTGGCCAAAAGTTAACTGTCAATCTGATGTTTCAGTATTGTGAGTTCTAGCCTTTTTCTGTGTCTCATTTTATAGTGAAATAGTAAGGAAAGTTCTATTAGTATTTAACTAGACGGTATTTTAAAATGATAACTTGTCCTATATTTTTTGATACCATCCTTTTCCCAAGGGTTTTAGCACCATTCTTGGGATAGTGTATCTTGAATTAGTGCTACTTGATTACTCAATTAATTAGGAGCAGACTCCTCTGAAAGAGAAATTTTTAATCTGCCCTAATCCCTGTTTGCTATCTTTCTTAGCCTTTACATTCATGAGTTCTAAGTAAAAGTAATACAAGAAGGCAAATGAAACAAACAGCACCAGAAAGCTTACCTAGAGAACTTTCATCATTGAAATAAAGTATCTACTTTGTGACTTCAGTATGGGGTAATGGGGGAAACACAGGGAATGTTGACAGATGTAAATTGAGATGGGAGGACTAAGGCAGAGGGGTTGAGAGGGTTGACCCCAGAGCCGGCCCAACAGTTTAATCCCTTCTAATCACTAGCCCTGTGATCTTGGTCAGGTCATTTGAACTCTGTACTTTGGCTTCCTCACCAATAATATGGGAGTAATAATAATATACCTATTTCTTTGTGTTTAGTATTAAATTGAGATCATATGCATAATGTGGTTGGCTCTCAATACACCCAAACTTAGCCACACATGTTAATCTTGAGTATAATTTCCTAGTGCTATCATTCAATCTCACCTAGGGTGCCATTCATGTCTCTAACACATGCATTTTTTAAAACTTTAGGTTAAAAATAAACAATGACAGCACAGTAATTGTAAAGACAAAGGCACAAAATTTGAGTTAATCCAATTCCATCCTGTGACCCAATTCCATCATATGATTCCATCTATTGACCATTTAGAGTTTACATTTGCATTTAAAATTTAAAACAGTGAAGCAGAAAGGTATAATGTTTTTGTTTACATTATGATATTCATTTTTAATTTTTACTAGCAAGATAATGTATACTCAAGTGAATTTTTTAAATTGTCATATTCTGCCTGTCTTTTCTCATCATTATGTGTTTTGTTCTATATCTATTACTAAAAATAACTTTGACATTTTGTGGTCAGGGGGTATGAAGTGATCTGTTTCAGGTGTCAAATATGCTAGGTTTGCCACTCTTTGTAACTTCTAAAGTGATTTTATAACGTTATGACTCACCAAACCCATATCAGTTTCTGGTTCCCTTTGAATCTTGACTCTACCAAGTCAGGAGTGTGGCTCTGAGCAAGTGGCTTTCTCCTTCCAGTCACAGTTTCTCACTTAGAAAATAGGGGTAAGAACAGCTGTGTCACAAAACTGTCTCCAGGATTGAGTGGAATAACACAGCACAGTAGCTGCCAATGGTAGATGCTGCTTCCAAGTGCTTCCCTTGTCTATTCTGTATGTATAAGAATGGATTACACTGGCCTATCTCTAAAGCTCTTTCTGCCTAGGACTGAATATGATCCTATGATCATAATATGTAGACATTCAGGGCTGGATATCGTGTCAAAAGTAGGCACTTCCTCCCCCTGGGAAACTCCTCAGTCCTGAAGATTCAGATGTATTCAGCAGGTCCTTCACTCTTGTTCCTGTTCCACAGGAAAATACCTTATGTATATTCAAGGTTAGATACCATATCTGCTCAACCAAAGATGCTACTGGTACATATTAATTATGTGGCACACATAAAACAGGATAGAGTTGCTTGACAATTAAAAATACGGTATTTGCAAAGTATGGTCAGGAATTTGGGAAGGGGGGAGGGGAGAAGGTCTGCATGAAATGAGGCATCTATTATGTTGTCAAGTTGATAATTCTAGATTCCCTACTTTTCATATCAAGTTCTCTATTTTAGAAGCCCCCAGAACATTCCACACAACTTCAGATCTACCTTGCTAGTCCTTAAATTTAGCGAGCTTTGTCTTTCAAAATTAGAGCAAAAAAAAAAAAAATGTTTTAATGTATTTGCCTCTTTAAAGCTGAGTAAATTTCCCTCTGTTTTCTTTGAGTTTTTAATGAAAGGTCATTGTTCTTTTTTTCCAACTCTGAGATGACTGTGGCTCCATGAAAGGAAGGATAATTTATTATAATTAGTATTTGAATTACAACTTCTGCACCATTACTTCCATATTAGTGACAAAATGCCTTCACTGACATTTCATTTAATCTTCATGCACATTGGCACACACAGTACACTGTTATTAAGATGCTGGTATTACTCCCATTACATTTGATGCCCAGAGCCTCTGAGGGCTGAAGCACCAGGACCAGGTAACACAGGCTCTTGGGTCTATGCTTGATTTCATACAATCCCCTGTGCTTCTCTCCAGTGATCTAGTTTGCAGGTCAGGTACCCCCACAAGGCTGTAGGCAAAGGGAGGATATAGTCAGTATCCTATACTCCTTTATTTCTCCAGAGTTAGTATACATAGAAACTTCTCAAAAAATATCTGCCAAAGAACGGAAGAAAGGTCCACTTTTACCAAGAAGTTTTACAAATCACATTTCTTTTGATCAACATATCTGCTCTTCCTTCACTACTGCTATACAATCCTCTCAGTAGAGATGAAGAAATGGAAGTGAAGGGAAGTGCGGAATTACCTTCAAATCCCACAGCTAGTAGGAGGAAATGAAAGGACTCAAACACAGGTCTTCTGGAGCTCATTTCTGAGTTCTTTCAATAAGCCATATTGAACTGTTGGAGCATAGCTGTACCTTAGAGATTAACAAGTAGTCCAGTTACACTGCAGACGGGAGTCAAGAAATTCGAGAGGAGACACAGGGGTCCTGAGAATGATGGGAGAGCTACAGGATCCCAGAAAAAGGACAAGGAGACCACAGAGAACTTGGGTTTAGCAACCAAAATTAAACAGTCAGGACGATGGACTCTACTGCAGTGTTGAATGATATGCTTCAAAGAACAAGACTAAACAAGTTGCACCTTCATGACCACCATTCCAGAGGTAACTTCAGACCAACCACTAAACCACAGGGACCAGCGAGGGGTCCTCTCATGGCTACATGGAATCTCATAGCTACCCCTTTACCCTGAGCACCATCTGAAAGAGGAGGAGGGCAGAGGGAGTTCTGGAAGAGAAATATTTATGAGAAAGAGACCAAGTCACTTCAAAGAGCTGAAACTGAGCTAACTTTCACCGTTCAGTTCCTCTCTCCCACTCCTCACTGCTAAGCAGAAGGGTGAGATTCATGAGTAAAATCAGAGTCATTATAGGAAATAAAGAAGCTGCATTTTCTTATCATGGCTGAGTCAAAATATAGACTTCAGTCTTCCTGCTCACTTAAAACACGATATTTCCTAAAACAAATTGAGAATTTATGTGTTAATCCCTACAAATGGAAAGGGCAAAAAGCGAACATAATTTCTGCAGAAGAACTGCAGATTTCTCTATTAAAAATCATTGCATATTCATTCAAAGAATAATTTTAACTGCCTACTATAAGTTAGGCGTTGAGATTGAATAGTGAACAAAACAGAAAAGGTAGTTAATTCACTATATAAAGTGAACCTCAGGAGTTTGGGAACTGGTCCAAGGTCAAATAATTAATAAACTGTAGAGTCAGGATTTAAATTCAGGTGTGTCTGATTCTAAAGCCCATCCTCTTCTATCTCATCATACTAGTTGAGTATGAACTAGAAAAATATGGAATTTTATGCTTACAGCTCTTTTTTAAAAAAATAAACAACAGAAATTTATTTCCAAGATCATGGTCCCGGCAGATTTAGTGTCTGGTTAACAGGTGACCATCTTGTCACTGTGTCCTCATGTGGGGGGAGGGGCAAGGGTCTCTAGGTTTCTGGAGTCTCATTATTTTTTTTCCTTTTTATTCTTATTGAGTTATAATTAATTTACAGTGTTCTGTTAGTACAGAAAAGTGATTCAGC
Organism: Hyperoodon ampullatus; assembly: GCF_949752795.1. Lineage (NCBI taxonomy): Eukaryota > Metazoa > Chordata > Mammalia > Artiodactyla > Ziphiidae > Hyperoodon > Hyperoodon ampullatus. Next base: position 48,367,403 of record NC_136915.1, read on the forward strand.
CAAATATATATATATACTTTTTCAGATTCTTTTCCATTATAGGTTATTACAAGATATTGAGTATAGTTCTCTGTGCTATACAGTAGGTCCTTGTTGTTTACCTAATTTATATGTAGTACTATGTATATGTTAACTGCAAACTCCTAATTTATCACTGCTCCCCCTCCCCCACTATCCCCTTTGGTAACCATAACTTTGTTCTCTATGTCTGTGAGTCTATTGGTGTTTTGTAAATAAGTTCATTTGTATCATATTTTTAGATTCCACAAATAAGTGATATCATATGAGATTTGTCTTTGTCTGACTTACTTCACTTAATATGATAATCTCTAGGTGCATTAAAAAGAATGAAATAGACACCATGAACAATTCATGTTTACAGTTTTAAAACAAATATACTTATGTTGAGAATGATGTGTGTGTTTATGTACAGATGTATTATAAAGATGTAGAGTACAAAGACCTTCAAGATGGTGGAGGAATGAGACGTGGAGATCGCCTTCCCCCCTCAAATATATCAGAAATACATTTACATGTGGAAAAACTCCTACAGAACACCTACTGAACACTGGAAGAAGACCTCAGACTTCCCATAAAGCAAGAAACTCCCTTCATACCTGGGTAGGGCAAAAGAAAAAAGAAAAAACAGAGACAAAATAATAGAGATGGAACCTGCTCCTCTGGGAGGGAGCTGTGAAGGAGGAAAAGCTTCCACACACTAGGAAGCCCCTTCACTGGCAGAGACAGGGGTGGCGCGGGTGGGGGAAGCTTTGGAGCCACGGAGGAGTGTGCAGCAACAGGGGTGCAGAGGGCAAAGCAGAGAGATTCCCGCACAAAGAATCGCTGCCAACCAGCCCTCACTAGCCTGAGAGGCTTGTCTGCTCACCTGCCAGGATGGGTGGGGGCTGGGAGCTGAGGCTGGGGCTTTGGAGGTCATATCCCAGGGAGAGGACTGGGGTTGGCTGGTGAACACAGCCTGAAGAGGGCTAGTGTGCTACAGCTAGCCGGGAGGGAGTGCGGGAAAAAGTCTGGACCTACCTAAGAAGGAAGAGACCATTGTTTCGGGGTGCATGAGGAGAGGGGAGTCAGAGGACCACCTAAAAGAGCTCCAGAGACGGGCATGAGCCATGTCTATCAGCACGGACACCAGAAACGGGCATGAAATGCTGAGGCTGCTGCAGCAGCAACCAAGAAGTCTGTGTGCAAGCATAGGTCACTATCCACACCTCCCCTCCCGGAAGCCTGTGCATCCTGTCACTGCCAGGGTCCCGTGATCCAGGGACAACTTCCCCAGGAGAACACACAGCATGCAGAGGTGGGGCCAAATACAAAACTGAACCCCAGGAGCTGTGTGAACAAAGATGAGAAAGGGAAATCTCTCCCAGCAGCCTCAGGAGCAGTGGATTAAATCTCCACAATCATCTTATGCACCCTACATTTCTGGGATACCTCAATAGACAACGAACCATCCCCAAACTGAGGTGGTAGACTTTGGGAGCAATGATATAAATATTTTTCTCCTTTTTCTCTTTTGATGAGTGTGTATGTGTATGCTTCTTTGTGTGATTTTGTCTGTATAGCTTTGCTTTAACCATCTGTCTGAGGGTTCTGTCTGTCCGTTGTTTTTTTTTTTTTTTTTTTTAGTGTAATTTTTAGTGCTTGTTATCATTGGTGGATTTGTTTTTCAGTTTGGTTGCTCTCTTCTTTCTTTTTTTATTTTTAATAATTACTTTTTATTTAATAACTTTATTTTATTTTATTTATTTTTCTTTCTTTCTTTCTTTTTTTCTCCCTTTTCTTCTGAGCCATGTGGCTGACAGGGTCTTGGTGCTCCAGCCAGGTGTCAGGTCTGTGCCTCTGAGGTGGGAGAGCTGAGTTCAGGACATTGATCCCCCAGAGACCTCTCAGCTCCATGTAATATTAAACAGCAAAAGCTCTCACAGAGATCTCCATCTCAACGCTAAGACCCAGCTCCACTCAACAATCAGCAAGGTACAGTGCTGGACACCCTATGATAAACAACTATCAAGACAGGAACACAAACCCACCTATTAGCAGAGAGGCTGCCTGAAATCATAATAAGGTCACGGACACCCCAAAACACACCACCGGATGTGGTCCTGCCCACCAGAAAGACAAGACCCAGCTTCATCCTCCAGAACACAAGCACCAGTCCCCTCAAGCAGGAAGCCTACAAAACCCACTGAACCAACCTTAGCCACTGGGGGCAGATACCAAAAACAATGGGAACTATGAACGTGCAGCCTGTGAAAAGGAGACCCCAAACACAGTAAGTTAAGCAAAATGAGAAGACAGAGAAACACACAGCAGATGAAGGAGCAATGTAAAAAGCCACCAGTCCAAACAAATGAAGAGGAAATAGGCAGTCTACCTGAAAAAGAATTTTGAGTAATGATAATAAAGATGATTCAAAATCTCAGAAATAGAATGGAGAAAATACAAGAAATGTTTAACAAGGAGCTAGAGGAACTAAAGAGCAAACAAACAATGATGAACAACACAATAAATGAAATTAAAAATTCTCTACAAGGATCAATAGCAGAATAATGGAGGCAGAAGAATGGGTAAGTGAATAAGTAAATAAGTACTGCAGAGCAGAAAAAAGAAAAAAGAATGAAAAGAATGGAGGACACTTTCAGAGACATCTGGGACAACAATAAACACACCAACATTCAAATTATAGGGGTCCCAGAAGAAGAAGAGAAAAAGAAAGGGACTGAGAAAATATTTGAAGAGATTATAGTTGAAAATTTCCCTAATATGGGAAAGGAAATAGTTAATCAAGGCCAGGAAGCACAGAGTGTCCCATACAGAATAAATTCAAGGAGAAACATGCCAAGACACATATTAATCAAATTATTAAAAATTAAATACAAAGAAAAAATATTGAAAGCAGCAATGGAAAAGCAGCAAATACATACAAGGGAATCCCCATAAGGTTAACAGCTGATCGTTCAGTAGAAACTCTGCAAGCCAGAAGGGACTGGTAGGACATATTTAAAGTGATGAAAGGGAAAAACCTACAACCAAGATTACTCTACCCAGCAAAGATCTCATTCAGATTTGATGGAGAAATTAAAACCTTTACAGACAAGCAAAAGCTGAGAGTTCAGCACCACCAAACCAGCTCTACAACAAATGCCAAAGGAACTTCTCTAGGCAGGAAACACAAGAGAAGGAAAAGACCTACAATAGCAAACCCAAAACAATGAAGAAAATGGTAGTAGGGACATACATATCGATAATTACCTTAAATGTAAATGGATTAAATGCTCCAACCAAAAGACATAGACTGGCTGAATGGATACAAAAACAAGACACGTATATATGCTGTCTACAAGAGACCCACTTCATACCTAGGGACACATACAGATTGAAAGAGAGGGAATGGGAAAAGATATTCCATGCAATGGAAATCAACAGAAAGCTGGAGTAGAAATTCTCATATCAGACAAAATTGACTTTAAAATAAAGACTATTACAAGAGTCAAAGAAGGACACTACACAATGATCAAGGGATCAATCCAAGAAGAGGATATAACAATGGTAAATATTTATGCATCCAACATAGGAGCACCTCAATACATAAGGTAAATGTTAACAGCCATAAAAGGGGGAATCGACAGTAACACAATCACAGTAGGGGACATTAACACCTCACTTTCACCAATGCACAGATCAAACAAAAGGAAAATAAAAAAGGAAACACAAGCTTTAAATGATACATTAAACAAAATGGACTTAATTGATATTTATAGGACATTCCCTCCAAAAACAACAGAATACACTTTCTTCTCAAGTGCTCATGGAATATTCTCCAGGATAGATCCTATCTTGGGTCACAAATCAAGCCTTGGTAAATTTAAGAAAATTGAAATCGTATCAAGTATCTTTTCTGATCACAATGCTATGAGACTAGATAACAATTACAGGAAAAGATCTCTAAAAAATACAAATATATGGAGGCTAAACAATACACTATTAAATAACCAAGAGATCACTGAATAAATCAAAGAGGAAATCAAAAAATACATAGACACAAATGACAATGAAAACACGACAACCCAAAACCTATGGGATACAGCAAAAGCAGTTCTAAGAGGGAAGCTTATGGCAATACAATCTTACCTCATGAAACAAGAAACAACTCAAATAAACAACCTAACCTTACACTGAAAGCAATTACAGAAAGAAGAGCAAAAAAAACCTCAAAGTTAGCTGAAGGAAAGAAATCATAAAAAGCAGATCAGAAATAAATTTAAAAGAAATGAAGGAAATGATAGCAAAGATCAATAAATATAAAAGCTTTTTTGTTTTGTTTGCGGTACGTGGGCCTCTCACTGTTGTGGCTTCTCCCGTTGTGGAGCAACAGGCTCTGGATGTGCAGGCTCAGCAGCCATGGCGCACAGGCCCAGTTGCTCCACGGCATGTGGAATCTTCCCAGACCGCGGCACGAACCCATGTCCCCTGCATTGGCAGGAGGACTCTCAACCACTGCGCCACTAGGGAAGCCCTAAAAGCTTGTTCTTTGAGAAGATAAACAAAATTGATAAACCATTAGCCAGACTCATCAAGAGAAAAAGGGAGAAGACTCCTATCAACAGAATTGGAAATGACAAAGGAGAAGAAACAACTGACACTGCAGAAATACAAAGGATCATGAGAAATTACTACGAGCAAATATATGCCAATAAAATAGACAACCTGGAAGAAATGGACACATTCTTAGAAAAGCACAACCTTCCGAGATTGAACCAGGGAGAAATAGAAAATATAAACAGACCAATCACAAGCACTGAAATTGAGACTGTGATTAAAAATCTTCCAACAAACAAAAGCCCAGGACCAGATGGCTTCACAGGCGAATTCTCTCAAACATTTAGAGAAGAGCTAACACCTACCCTTCTCAAACTCTTCCAAAATATAGCAGAGGGAGGAGCACTCCCAAACTCATTCTATGAGGCCACCATCACCCTGATACCAAAACCTGACAAAGATGTCACAAAGAAAGAAAACTACAGGCCAATATCTCTGATAAACATAGATGCAAAAATCCTCAACAAAATACTAGCAAACAGAATCCAAAAGCACATTAAAAGGATCATACACCATAATCAAGTGGGGTTTATCCCAGAAATGCAAGGATTCTGCAGTATAGGCAATCAAGCAATATGATACACCATATTAACAAATTGAAGGATATAAATCATATGATCATCTCAATAGATGCAGAGAAAGCTTTCGACAAAATTCAACACCCATTTATGATAAAAACCCTGCAGAAAGTAGGCATAGAGGGAACCTAGTCAACATAATAAAGGTCATATATGACAAACCCACAGCCGACATCATTCTCAATGGTGAAAAACTGAAACCATTTCCACTAAGATCAGGAACAAGACAAGGTTGCCCACTCTCACCACTAATATTCAACATAGTTTTGGAAATTTTAGCCACAGAAATCACAGAAGAAAAAGAAATAAATCCAAATTGGAAAAGAAGAAGTAAAGCTGTCACTGCTTGCAGATGACATGATACTATACATAGAGAATCCTAAAGATGCTACCAGAAAACTACTAGAGCTAATCAATGAATTTGGTAAAGTAGTAGGACACAAAACTAATGCACAGAAATCTCTTGCATTCCTATATACCAAAGATGAAAAATCTGAAAGAGAGATTAAGGAAACACTTTCATTTACCATTGCAACAAAAAGAATAAAATACCTAGGAATAAACCTACCTAAGGAGACAAAAGAACAGTATGCAGAAAACTATGACACCAATGAAAGAAATTAAAGATGACAAACAGATAGAGAGATATATCATGTTCTTGGATTGGAAGAATCAACATTGTGAAAATGACTATACTACTCAAAGCAATCAACAGATTCAATGCAATCGCTATCAAGCTATCAATGCTATTTTTCACAGAACTAGTACAAAAAAATTCACAATTTGTATGGAAACACAAAATATCCCTAATAGCCAAAGCAAGCTTGAGACAGAAAAATGGAGCTGGAGGAATCAGGCTCCCTGGCTTCAGACTATACTACAAAGCTACAGTAATCAAGACAGTATGGTACTGCCACAAAAACAGAAATATAGATCAATGGAACAGGATAGAAAGCTCAGAGATAAACCCATGCACATATGGTCACCTTATTTTTGGAGGCAAGAATATACAATGGAGAAAAGACAGTCTCTTCAATAAGTGGTGCTGGGAAAACTGGACAGCTACATGTAAAAGAATGAAATTAGAACACTTCTTAACACCATACACAAAAATAAACTCAAAATGGATTATACAGCTAAATGTAAGGCCAGACACTATAAAACTCTTAGAGGAAAACATAGAACAGTCTATGACATAAATTACAGCAAGATATTTTTGACCCACCTACTAGAGAAATGGAAATAAAAACAAAAATAAACAAATGGGACCTAATGAAACTTAAAAGCTTTCACACGGCAAAGGAAACCATAAATAAGACCAAAAGACAGCCCTCAGAATGGGAGAAAATATTTGCAAATGAAGCAACTGACAAAGGATTTATCTGCAAAATTTACAAGCAGCTAATGCAGCTCAATACCAAAAAAACAAACAACCCAATTCAAAAATGGGCAGAAGATCTAAATAGACAATTCTCCAAAGATGATATAGAGATTGCCAACAAACACATGAAAGGATGCTCAACATGACTAATCATTAGAGAAATGCAAATCAAAACTACAATGAGGTATCACTTCACACCAGTCAGAATGGCCATCATCAAGAAATCTACAAAGAATAAATGCTGCAGAGGGTGTGGAGAAATGGGAAACCTCTTGCACTGTTGGTGGGAATGTAGATTGATACAGCCACTATGGAGAACAGTATGGAGGTTCCTAAAAAACTAAAAATAGAACTACCATATGACCTAGAAATCCCACTACTGGGCATATACCCTGAGAAAACCATAATTCAAAAAGAGTCATGTACCAAAATGTTCATTGCAGCTCTATTTACAATAGCCCGGAGATGGAAACAACCTAAGTGTCCATCATTGGATGAATGGATAAAGAAGATGTGGCACATGTATACAATGGAATATTACTCATCCATAAAAAGAAACGAAATTGAGTTATTTGTAGTGAGGTGGATGGACCTAGAGTCTGTCATACAGAGTGAAGTAAGTCAGAAAGAGAAAAACAAATAACATATGCTAACACATATACATGGAGTCTAAAAAAAATGGTTATGAAGAACCCAGGGGCAGGACAGGAATAATGATGCAGACATAGAGAATGGACTTGAGGGCATGGAGAGGGGGAAGGATAAACAGGGACGAAGTGAGAGAGTATCATGTACTAATATATACTACCAAATGTAAAATAAATAGCTAGTGGGAAGTAGCCGCATAGCACAGGGAGATCAGCTCAGTACTTTGTGACCACCAAGATGGGTGAGATAGGGAGGGTGGGAGGGAGATGCTAGAGGGAGGAGATATGGGGATATATGCATATGTATACCTGATTCACTTTGTTAAGCTAACACGATTTTAAAGCAATTATACTCCAATAAAGACGTTTAAATTTTTAAAATAAAAGAATGAAATAATGTCATTTGCAGCAACATGGATGGACCTAAAATTATCTTTTTTAATCTTTTTTAAGACCTGATATACAATTTGTACTACTTAATGAATCTCTAATCTACCTTAACCTCCCTTAAAGAAGTTGGGGGTCCTAAGTCTGTGCATTTGTCTCACCTAGCTAGTGATGATACTTGCACTGTTTCAAGAAAACCAAATTGAGCCATAGGAATGAAATACTATAGTCAATGTTTCTAAAATTTGGTCCCTGGACCACCTGTATCAGCTTCACCTGAGGACTTGCTAGAAAGGCAAATTCTCAGGCAATGCTTCAGACCCACTGAATCAGGAACTCTGGGCATGGGGCCCAGAACTATGTATTTTAACGAGCTCTCCAGATAATTAGATGCACACTACAGTTTGAGAACCACTATCTTAAAGGCAGCAGGAAGTGCTAGTTAGTCAGTTGTCCTGAGTTAGAGGTTATAAAGAGAACTATTTGTCATCATGGGTAATTCAACCAACTAATTCCACAGATGAGAAAATGACGTCCAGAGAAAGAAAGTGACATATGCAAGGTCACGGAGCAAAATTGTGACAGAAATAAAGTAGAATCCAGTTTGGTCCTTACAAATACCACAGTGGTTTGGCTGAAGCAGTATTTTCTGATGAACAGAACGTGAAAAGGCAGGGTGGGGACTGGAAGGAAGTTAATAACTTTTATAGGCCAAGATGTGGGATCTGGTTTAGGAAGCAGCACACAACCGGGGTTGAGGTGGAATCTGACACCCAATTTGAGACTAGAATAGGCCAGCATGAAGCACAGGAGGCAAAGGAGAAATCTGAGCTGGAGGTGAAAGGGCATCTCTCCCCATTACCCTGTTTGGGCCACCTCCAGCTCCCGCAAATCCCGCCTCTGTTCTGCCATTTGGATGAATTACCTAGCTTAGCGTCTGCTTCCTGGATCTTCCTCCACCCACAGCCCCTGGATCTGATCTCCATCCATCTTAACCCAGGCTGAGAGCCCCAGGGAGCTCTGGAAAGGCTCCAGTCCACAGTAGGAATGAGAAGCAGAACTTCCAGCAGACCTGCTGTTGGTGAGTAGAGTCAGGGAACAGGATCACCTCATCCTTGTGAAATTACCAGGTGTGACTGAGCAGGTAAAGAATATTTTGTTTAGGGAGAAAAAAAAAAGAACAAAACAACACAAAATTCCTCCATGACTCTGAGTCCACCAACTTTTCCAAAGAAGTTTTTGCTGTGTTGTTTTTTGTCAAACCAATCCCATCTAGAATACTCATTCAGTGGATATGTAACACTGAAGTGTCTGAATTGGTGAAAATAACTGGATTTTTTTTTCACCTTTAATCCAGATGCTAGTGATATTATCCCAGGTGGAATTTCCATCACTTAACCAGTCTGGTAAGATACATAATATCATCAATCCTCAGTTGTTTCATGTGTCAAATTAAAATAATAATTGAGATAATTCCTGTTTTATCCATCTCATAGGATGAGGTCAAGTGAGATAATGGTTGTTAAAGTGCTTTGCAATCTGTAAAATTTCACACAGATGTGAACTCTATGTTATCATCATCACTTCAAATTTCCTTGACCAACTTCTATAGCCCCAATTTACTAATGTATTTTATGGTTACATCCTGGAACTTATCATTAAAAGGAAATGTTCCACCCCTGACATCTTAAACTCTAATATACAAATCTCTGATTCTAATTTCCTATCAGTCCAGTTTTCCCTTCCTTATGCCTACCACACATATTTTGTGACTTCATCAAAACCCTCTAGTACTTTGACCCTTTTTTTTCCACTATCAGCTTCTTCCTACCTTCACTTCCTTCCCTGTCCACTAGAACTACATGTTTATCACTGTAATCATTTTGTTGCAAATGCTCTCACTCTCCCAATCTCTTGTTCTCCCACCGTACTTGCACTCAGATGCTGTCTTATATCAATGTAACCATCTACCTTCTCCCCATCTCATCCCCTGGTTAGTGAGCACTGTTGGAAGAAATGACACAATTGGATGGACTGGAGCCATTCGAAATTTATGGTCTCCAAATTCATTGGGCGTTATTGTCAGAGCAAACATTCCACATCTTACTCTGGTCAAACTACCTTCCTAATTGCTGCTCCCTTCTCTTAGTAATAAACTGGTTGACTTTTCAGAGAGAATCGAGGCTATCAGATAAGCACTTGAAAACTCTCCTTCCAAAACCTCAAACTTAAACATCTACATCTAAGTCCAACTTTACCTCCTGGGATCCTATAACAGACCAATAAACATTCTTCTCCTATCCAAGGCAAATTCCTCCATTTCTTTTCCCTGTTGATCTTCACCCAACTCCCCTAGAGATTTCCTCTTTCCTGGATACCAAATCTCTAAAAGGTTAAAAGAAAGCCACCCTCTTCTTCTAGCACCTCTGCTCATTTCACTTATCCTTCACAATCAAATTCTCCCAAAGAATAATCAACAATCATTTCATCTCTCCAATTCTCCATTCAGTCTTCAACCCATGACAATCAGCTCCCCCTCATTGCTCTGCTGAATCTATCTTGGTTGAAGTTACCAGTCACATTCTAATTGCAAATTGCCTAATTGCTAGTGACTCTTGGTGGATCACATTGCATCATCTCACTGATACGCTGGGCTCTTCTTCTTCTAACCCTCTCTTTCATTGTCTCCTGAGATATGACTCCTTAGTGAATCCCCTGACCCACTCTGACATTTCCTTCTTGTTTATATCTATATCTATATATATATATATATTTCCTGTGTACACACACACCAGATTCTTCATATATACACACGCACCAGATTCTTCATACCTTAGATATATATAAGATATATATATATATAAGATATATATATATATATATATATATATATATATTAGATTCTTCATATCTGCCACTCTCTGAAATGCTGGGTTTCCCAAGCCTAATTTGACATTTTTTAAAAGATATTACTATTTCCTTGGAGATCTCATCTGCTCCAGGGGTTTTGTGCTGATGATTCTTTCATTGATAATGATTTCCAATTAGGAAACTTCAACCTCAAGTGTGCAGTCAACTGATTACTGGACATTTCCACTTAATCAATGTGTCCAAAAAGGAATTTAATATGTTCACCCCAAATCTGGCTTTCCTCCTGTACTCCTTACCTTGGAAAGCAATATCACTACACCTAAATTCTGAAGGTAATTTTGGCCCTTTGCTGTCCCTCACTATGACATCATTAGCCCTCATGGCCACATCTCTTCTCCCCATCTTCTCTGCCTCTGCCTGAGTTCAGGCTTTCACTCTCTCTCCCATGGATTGCTGCTATCATTTCCTAATTGTTTGTCCTTCTTCCAGTATTAGACCATTCTGATACAGTCATCATATGAAAGTAATCTTTCTAAAACAAATGTCTATCAGTATTCCTGCCATTTTTTAAGTACTCACTATGTGTCAGAAATCATGCCATTCTTTACATTCATTGTCTTATTTGAGTCTCATAACAACCCTATAAAGGAAATAATGATATTCACATTTTCAGGGAAAAAATGCCATGAAACTACTAAATGGGCAAATCACCAATTAAATCAAAGTATTGTGTTCTATGTCCATCTACTAATATGTTTCTCCATGGCCCAGAGGATAAGTCCAGACTCCTTAACAGTCCACCTCCCTGGAAACCTGCTCATACCCTAGTTTCTCATAGCCTCTACATGAAATCTTTACCCCCTCCTTCCCCCTCCCTCCCCTCCTCTCTCTTCACACCTGAAGAACTGCCTGTTGTTTCTTCTGCACCCTCACTAAACCATGTAGAGACTTCTATCAGAGCACCAGCCCAATTTCATCATATTTGTGAATTTCCTTCCCATAAGACTGTACGTGAGCTTCTTGAGATCATCTTTGTCTTCAGGACCTATTATTATCTTTGGTATATAGTACATGGGTTGGCAAACTATAGCCCATGGGCCAAATCTGGCTTGCCAAGTGTTTTTTGTAAATAAAATTTTATTGGAACAATGCCACTTCTAGTCATGTACATACTATCTATGGCTGCTTTCATATTACAACATCATAGGTGAGTAGTTACAACCAAGACTTTATGGTCCGCAATCCTAAAATATTTACTATCTGGCCCTTTACAGAAAATGATTATCATTCTCTGACATAGTAGATGCATAAATAATGTTGGAGAAGTAGAAGAATGCATGCAACATTGGCTGGATGAATCTATGAATTATTGAATCATTATTAAGTATAGTATCTTTTGGCAATTGGAAGTAAGAAATAAGAAAATTTAGATTTAAGCAAGAATTTTCTAGCAATTAGGAATGATCTCGTTTTAACCACAGTCCCCTGAGAGGAACAGAAGTGATATCCCCCTCCCCTTTTTTTATAATAAAGTAGAGACTCATGGAAGTAAAGCCATGAGCCTGTGGTCAACTGACCTGCTCAGGCTGGAGCCAGGATTAGAACTCTATCATTTATGGGAAACCAGAAGACATGGAAGCCCATTGGGTCCTTAGAGATCCTGGGGAACAGAGCAAGGTAGAAAAGAATGAGATACATCCAGAGGGGCAAGGAAAAATATCCGACATTAATAATAATGACTCTACCTATCTTCTCAGAGTTGTTGTGAATGAGCATTGTTGTTTATAAAGTACTTAGAAAACATAAAGCATTGAGCGTTTCAGGATGACAAAGGACTTTTCTTATCTTGCTCCTTTTACCATTCCATCAACCTATAAGATCAGAATTCTTCAATTAAAAAAACCCACAAACTCAGAAAGCTTAACTTTCACCCAACTGAGTGGTGTTCAAACTCTGATCTCTCCAGCTCTAAAACCCTTGTTCTTTTTCCTATTCCGGGCCACTTCTCTTCACATATGAACATATCTGTTGTAGCTTGAAGGAAGAGCTTATTCCCAGAGAATAAGCCTTTAGGCCTTGCTGTATATGCTCCATGCAGGCAAGTTCGACCATGCACTTTTGACAAGTTTTGATTATTATATTTATCCCTGCAGACTTCCCAGGAACAAACACTGAATTTGTTTTTCAAGTACTCCTGGTGGCTAGAGCTAGCCAGTCTATTTGGATAGAGGGTGTGGAGGCTTCCCTGACCACATCACACCCACCTAGATAACGAGACCGGATGTTACGTGACCTTCCAACATTTGCCAAAGAACAGAGTAGCAGGGGGATCCAGAGAGGGTGGGTGTGTCTAGTTAATAGGGCAGAGCAGACTAAACAAGCCTACACTTTCTGACCTCTTCCTTCCTCTGGGTTCTAAACGAAAGTTCTTTCTACCCAAGAACAAAACCAGTCATTTGTTCATTCATTTAACGTGCACTGAGCACGGACCCCAGGACAGGTCTGGTGCTGGGCACAAGAGATGAAGAGATAAACAAAACACAATTCTTCCCTGCAAGGAGCCTCCAGTCTGGTGGGTGAAACAAACATGTAAATAGACAATAAAGATACAAGGTGGCGAGTACTCTAAGAACTTGGAACAAAGCTCTAAGAAAAAGCAAGCTCCTCTCTCTGGAATATGGAGACGTCAGGAAGGAGGTAACATTGGTGCTGGGTTTTAAAGAATAAGTAGGTTTTCTCAGGGTATATGCCCAGTAAACCTACTTATTCTTTAAAACCCAGCACCAATGTTACCTCCTTCATGAGAGTGAAGTAAGTCAGAAAGAGAAAAACAAATACCATATGCTAACACATATACACGGAATCTTAAAAAAAAAATGGTACTGATGAACTAGTTGCAGGGCAGGAATAAAAATACAGACATAGAAAATGGACTTGAGGACATGGGGTGGGAGGGGGCGAAGTGAGAGTAGCATGGACATATATACACTACCAAATGTAAAATAACTGGCTGGTGGGAAGCAGCAGCATAGCCCAGGGAGATCGACTCGGTGCTTTGCGATGACCTGGAGGGGTGGGATAGGGAGGATGGGAGGGAGGCTCAAGAGGAAGGGGATATGGGGACATGTGTATGCATATGGCTGATTCGTTTTATTGTGCAACAGAAACTACCACAGTATTGTGAAGTAATTATACTCCACTAAAGATCTATTTAAAAAAAAAAGTGGGAATTTACCAAAAAAGGATAATAATTATAATAACAATTCTAGTAATTTACTGATTACAGGTTATGAACCAAAAACTAGGCGAGGAACTTCATAGCCTTTGTCACTAATTTTCACTTTGATTACATTTTAGGAGCAATGAAACTATTGCTTAGAGAAGGAATATAGCACGTCTAAATTCACAAAGGCAGTAAGAGGCAGAGCTAGGTCTGGGCCCAGGTGTTCCTCACTTTAAAACCTGTATTATTTTGGTACTTCCATTTCCATTGAGGATAAGAGAGGCAGAATGATATCTTCAGAGAAAAGTGAGCTGTTTCCAGTACAGCCGCTAGAGGAAAGGTGTGAGAGCTGAGGCTGAGAGACGACATGGAGCTCAGATTTTAAAAGGCCTCGTATGTGTCACCCATTTAGATTTTTGCCTTGTGATTACTGGGAAGAAGCCATAATCAGATTTCTAATTTTAAAATGTCATTGTTGCAGAAGTAAAGAGAAAAAATTGGAAGCAGATGGAAGGCAAGAAGACCCATCAAAAAGCTGTTGCCTCCATCCAGGTCAGAGACATTTGAGACCTGAATGAAGAATGTATTTAATGAGGATAGACTTTGCAAAATCAATGTGAACGGGAGCCACATTCTGCAATGGGTTCCCCAATAAAATGTGACTGTGCTTTGAGATCAGTTGTGTTCTGTAGATGGAAAGTTGAGGCCCAGAGAGGGGATGAGGAAGGACACGGAGGGTGTTAGCCCCAGAGCCCAAGCCCATCTCTGGAACTTTGGGGTCCAATGCCCTTTTTCCCTTCTGACAGCCCTTCATGGGTGCTATAAGCCAGGGTTCCCTCCACCGCCACATCAATGGACATTCCCTCCTATGAGTTGCAGCTGTTTCTCTCTCCCCCCAAGTCATCCTGGAGTATCTCCCAGCACATGGACAACATCCAGCCATCTCATAAGGCTGGCAGGAGGAAGCCCATAACAATGAACAAATGTTCAGGGAAACCCCCCAGTGATTCCCCAAACGAGCTGAGGCAAAGCAAACCCTCCTCGATCTCATGCTTCACTGAGCAGGCAGATTGTCTGAGCAGGATCAGGTGAGGAGGAAAAGCAGGATGGTGGAGCCTGCAATTCCCATGACAGGCTTTGAGGCAGAGGCCCAAGTGCAGTCTGTATTAGGAATAGAATTTACATTCCTCTGTGTGCCAGCAGCGGTGAGGGGGATGAAGGAACACTGTGCAGAGACAGTCTCTTGCTGGAGACTGTGGCTTGTTCAAGATTCTGCTCCGTGTTAAACAATGACCACACCAACTCCAACATCCTGTACAGACTCCCGTGGCCACCTGCCCAGCATCCAGGAGGCTCTTTTGGTTAGCTTGCCTTTCCTTCCAGCCAACCCATGAACCCTGACCCTCAGCAGAGAGAGGGCTGATCACATCCATTTAACCCCTCTCCTCTGAAGACGGAAACCAGCAACAGGGAGGGCACAGCCTGCGGCCAATGATTCGTGCCCTCCCTCAACTAGAGAAGATCCGAAGAACATGTTCTTCTCACAGGACGGAGGGTAAGTCCACCCTGGGTGGCCAAGTGAGTGTGTCTGGTGAAGAATAGAGGAGAAAGTATAAGGCTACAACTAAAAGGGGTCAGACAACTTTGGGGACAGACAACGGGGAGGTCTGGAGGACTTTCACACAAGGGTTATAACCATCTGCAGTGGCTTTATGTGTCTTCTCAGTGCCAGCTTATTTGGGTGAGGTGGTTTCTTCTCAAGAGGCCAAGAAAAGGAACAAGACTCCCTTTTTGGTGTTCTCCATCATGGCTCACCACCAAGAACCTTCCATGAGAGCCAACAGAAAATGTTCTAGCCAGTTCCACCTCCCTGCTTGGTCATTTCCTTTTCCTGCCTGGCATCCTCACCAACCACCCCCCTAACTCCTGCCCACAGTTAACTTTCCAGCTCATTTCACACCTTCTCTCCCACAAAGCTTTCTGCCTTCGTTCAGTTTCCCAAGAAAACAAGAGCCCAACTCAGAGACCTGAATGCTGGTACTTTATTTGAGATCCAGCCCAGAAAGCAGAAGTGAGGGGTGTGGTGAATTGAAAGGAGGAAGGAAAACCAACATAAGGTGCACTGTGAAGTTTGCCTTTGCCAGGACCTCCTGAGAAGCGTACAGCATGCATCCCAGAATTATCCACCAGTCGGGTGGAAGACTGGAGTGCTTGTCCACCAGCTTCTGCCCTGTCTCTTCCCCTCCTGCTCCCAGACCCCATCCCTGGATGAGGGATGCCCCAGAGCATTACCTTGGTTTATTTAAGTTCCCTTAGAAGTAGACCTTTAGACAAGGATCTGAGTGAAAGTCATGTGAGAGGTAAGACAAGAAAGCAAGAGAGAAGGAAACTGTCACTGAGAGGAAAGGAAGCCAGTGAAGGTGTGTCAGCAAGCTAGGCATCACTGTGGGCACCTGGAGCTCAGTCCTATTGGGGAATTCTGGGAGCCAGTGTGGAACTACGTCTCAGAATTGTCCCTGCAGAGAGGACGGGATGCTGAAGAGTCTCTCTCCACCACTTCCATCAGTGCTGCTTGGAGGTTTGAAGCCTGCCCCTGGGGTGGAGGTGAGAATTTAATTCCCTGGCACTTCCAGCATTCGCAGCATACAGACCAAGTGGGGTCTGGCTGTCAGAGCAAGCCCACAGGCAAAGACTTATAGCTACTGGCTGTTGGAATTCAGGTCCGTATACAAGCCAGGGGACAGTGGTGTGGTACTGCCCCCAGGCTATGCTTGCCAGCTGGCAGAAAAAGCTCCCAAAGTCTAGAAGGCCCTGAGGTAAGAAGATGAAAGATAAGAACGCTGCTAGAGGGAGGTGAGTCTGATCTGTCCATCACAACTACGGTTGAAGTGGGAGGTAGGTTGAGGTTGGAGCGGGGCCAAGGGCAAATGGAGCACTAATGTTGTGTCTAACAGCGGCGCTTACTAAGCCCAGCCACTCAGAGTTCTTCTTTCCTTGTTTGGATACTCATTAAGTAACCATTCCACAGGTGTAGGCTGCCCTATACAAATGTGTAAGTTGAACACTTGAAAGTAGCTTGCAAACTTCTGGGGGGTCAGGCTCTGCAACTTAGTCTTTTCATCTCCTTTAGTACTTAGCACCAAGCTTTGTACCTAATTATGACTTTGTCTACTTTTGCCAGAAAAAATGAAGGCTTCGTGCATGAGCTCCCCCCCTTCCCTATCTATAAAGTTATCTTCTTGTATATATACCAGGCCTTACATCTGTTATTTCTGTCTTGGAAATTACAAGAATGAGATTTCTCCTTTCCCTGATTAAGGTAAACTCATCTGCCCACAGTTTCGATGCTGCTGACTTTGCCTCTATTCTGGAATCCTCACTCCTTCAGTGTCATCCCTTCTCTCAATTGTCCGTGTAGCAGATATTTGGGCTAGGTGGGCGTCCTGAAATTTGGGCCATCCTACTCCACTTATCCCCTAAGAAGTCCTTGGGATAAAGGGCAGGATCCGGAATGAGCCATCAGTTCTGGCTCACACAGGGCATCCCATCTGGCTTGGCAAAGGACTCCACTCTGCATGATCAATTGTGTAATGTTAGCCTGGGAAACAACGACACCTGTCTTCTTCTCTTCAGCCCTGACAGGGTAAGGACAAACAAGAGATCTTTCAAGGACTGGAATGAGGCGTGGAAGTGCCGAAGTCATGCCCAACTCATGTACCATCCTCAGCTTCTCCTTCTCATTCCAAGGTCTGCTATTTCCAAAGACTCAGCTTAGCCTTCAGAAAATGAATGGCTCCTTGTCAAAATCATTTAGATTCCTTTATAATACAGATTGCTCCTGCTGGCCTCCTTGGAATCTAGAAAATTGAGGGGCTCAAAAAGTGGAATACAGATCTCAGAAGTTCAACAGTCTTTCTGCCTCCTCAAATCCCTTTGGGAACAAACTTGGGAGCCAGTGAATAACCCTACATAACTTTACAAAATTAATTCATGCATGGTGAATAACTGCTTGACCCTCTCCATCTCTACACCCAATCTAATTCTTCTTCCCTTGTTGCCACAGGTGTCCATGTAAATGAGTCTGAAATATATCCTTAAATACTGGTGTATACTTGTAAAATATGTAGTGTTGGTTTAGATGCATATATGTTTTTAATTTTATAGAAAACATATGGTATTATAAATCTCATTCTGCTTCTTCTGTCACTCAACAATATGATTTTAGGGGGATGGGAGAACTTGGTTTTTGTTTTGTTTAACCTTTTTTTCTTTTGAAGCATATCACACAAAGAAAAGAGTGCATGAACTTTGAGGGCCTGCTATGTGGCCTTCCATGATATCAATTCTCTCTCCCCACTGAAAGAATCTCAAAGCAAAACTTTATGTTAATCACTTTCTTTTTGCCGTTGTTTTATCTCTGCACAATATCCTGTTTATTTGCCTGGTTTTGCCTTTTATGTAACTGAATAATACAGAATGTATTCCTCTATGACTTGCTCTTTTGGCTCAACATTATTTTTTTTGAGATTTATCCATGTGGTTGGTATAGCTGTAAATTATTCATTTTTATTGTTGTAAAATATAATGCTGTATGACCATATTATAATTTGCTTATCTATCTACCATAGGTAATCATTCGGATTTGTTGGTGGTGGTGGCATTTGAACCATGCTTCCATGAGCCATTGGGCAGCAGTTTATCTATGGAACATATCTAGGACTGGAATTGCTGAATCATAGGGTACAGACACAATTCTGTTTGAAGCAGTGCCAAACTGTTTTCCAAAGTAATAATAACTTACACTCTCTCCCACAGGTATGATATTTCCCCTTGTCCCAATCCTGGGAAACACTTACATTGTCAAACTCCTTATCATTGTCAATCGTGTGGCCATGAAAATATATGAAAATACATTCATTTTAGTTTTAATGTGTATTCCTTAATTGCCAATGAGCCTAAGCATCTTTTTATAACTTCATGGGACATTCATGTTTTCTCTTCTGTAAAATTCCTATTTGTATTTTTGTCCATTTTCCTCTTAAAATGTTCATCTTTTTCTTATGACTTTATAAGCATTTTAAAATATATACGTTCTGGATTATAATCCTTTGTTATGTATATGAATTTCAAATATCTTCTTCCAGTTTAGGGCTTTAACTTCAGCTCTAGTTTTGGTATGTTTTAATAAATAGAAGTATCTAATTTTATTTGATTTTTAATTTTCATTGCCTTTTAATGTTTGTTTTTATATCTTTATTGGAGTATAATTGCTTTACAATGTTGTGTTAATTGCTGTTGTACAACAAAATGAATCAGCTATAAACATGTATATATCCCCATACCCCTCCCTCTGGAACCTCCCTCCCATCCACCCTATCCCACCCTTATAGGTCGTCACAAAGCAAAGAGCTGATCTCCCTGTGCTATGCAGCAGCTTCCCACTAGCCATCCATTTTACATTTGGTAGTGTATATATATCAATCTTACTCTCTCACTTCACCCCAGCTTCCCCTTCTGCCCCTGTGTCCTCAAGTCTGATCTCTACATCTGCGTCTTTATTCCTGCCCTGCCACTAGGGTCATCAGTACCGTTTTTTTGGTTTCCACATATGTGCATTAGCAAATGGTTTTTTTCTCTTTCTGACTTACTTCACACTGTATGACAGACTCTAGGTCCATCCACCTCATTACAAATAATTCAGTTTTGTTCCTTTGTATGGCTGAGTAATATTCCATTGTATATATGTGCCACATCATTTTTATCCATTCGTCTGTTGATGGACATTTAGGTTGCTTCCATGTCCTGGCTATTGTAAATATTGCTTCAGTGAACATTGTGGTACATGTATCTTTTTAAATTATGGTTTTCTCAGGTATATGCCCAGTAGTGCGATTGTTGGGTCATATGGTAATTCAATTTTTAGTTTTTTAAGGAACCTCATACTGTTCTCCATAATGGTTATATCAATTTACATTCCCATCAACAGTGCAAGGGCATTCCCTTTTCTCCACACCCCCTCCAGCATTTATTGTTTGTAGATTTTTTGCTGATGGCCATTCTGATGGGTGTGAGTTGGTACCTCATTGTAATTTTGATTTGCATTTCTCTAATGATTAGTCATGTTGAGCATCTTTTCATGTGTTTGTGGGCAATCTCTATATCTCCTTTGGAGAAATGTCTATTTAGGTCTTCTGCCCATTTTTGGATTGGTTTGTTTGTTTTTTTGATATTGAGCTGCATGAGCTGCTTGTATATTTTGTACATTAATCGTTTGTCAGTTGCTTCATTTGCAAATATTTTGTCCCATTCTGAGGGTTATCTTTTTCTCTCGTTTATGACTTCCTTTGCTGTGCAAAAGCTTTTAAGTTTCATTAGGTCCCATTTGTTTATTTTTTATTTTATTTCCATTACTCTAGGAGGTGGGTCAAAAAAGATCTTGCTCTGACTTATGTCATAGAGTGTTCTGCCTATGTTTTCCTCTAAGAGTTTTATAGTGTCTGGCCTTACACTTTAATCCATTTTGAGTTTATTTTTGTGTATAGTGTTAGGGAGGGTTCTAATTTCATTCTTTTACATGTAGCTGTCCAGTTTTCCCAGTTCCACTTATTGAAGAGGCTGTCTTTTCTCCATTGTATATTTTTGCCTCCTTTGTCAAAGATAAGGTGACCATATGTGCATGGGTTTATCTCTGGGCTTTGTATCCTGTTCTATTGATCTATATTTCTGTTTTTGTGCCAGTGCCATACTGTCTTGATTACTGTAGCTTTGTAGTATAGTCTGAAGTCAGGGAGCCTGGTTACTCCAGTTCCGTTTTTCTTTCTCAAGATTGCTTTGACTATTAGGGTCTTTTGTGTTTCCATACAAATTGTGAAATTTTTTATTCTAGTTCTGTGAAAAATGCCACTGGTAGTTTGATAGGGATTGCATTGAATCTGTAGATTGCTTTGGGGAATACAGTCATTTTCACAATGTTGATTCTTCCAATCAAAGAACATGGTATATCTCTCCACCTGTTTGTATCATCTTTGATTTCTTTCATCAGTGTCTTATACTTTTCTGCATAGAGGTCTTTTGCCTCCTTAGGTAGGTTTACTTCTAGTTATTTTATTTTATTCTTCTTTTTTTTTTGCGGTATGTGGGCCTCTCACTGTTGTGGCCTCTCCCATTGTGGAGCACAGGCTCTGGACACGCAGGTTCAGCAGCCATGGCTCACGGGCCTAGCCGCTCCGCGACATGTGGGATCTTCCCGGACTGGGGCATGAACCCGTGTCCCCTGTATCAGCAGGTGGACTCTCAACCACTGTGCCACCAGGGAAGCCCATATTCCTAGTTATTTTATTCTTTTTGTTGTCATGCTACTTTACCAAATTCATTGGTTAGCTATAGTAGTTTTCTGGTAGCATCTTTAGGATTCTTTATATATAGTATCATGTCATCTGCAAACAGTGACAGTTTTACTTCTTCTTTTCCAATTTGGATTCCTTTTATTTCTTTTTCTTCTCTGATAGCCATGGCTAAGAATTCCAAAACTGTATTGAATAATAGTGGTGAGAGTGGGCACCTTTGTCTTGTTCCTGATCTTCGAGAGAATGCTTTCATTTTCACCATTGAACATGATGTTGGCTGTGGGTTTGTCATATATGGCTTTTATTATGTAAGAATATCTAATTTTAATGAGATAGAATTTGTCAATTGCATGTGTGCTGTGTCTTATGTGAAAATAATCTTTCCTTTGTAATTATTAAGTATTGTTTTATGTAATCAAATTTAAAAATGGCACACCATCATGGTTTACTCATGTTATTTACTTTCCCTGAAACTTGATTTAAAAAATACTAGTGTCTTGGGGGTTTTATGAGGGTTACATGTGACAAATGTGTATGTAAGATCTTAGCAAAGCATTTCACACATAACTGGGACTCAATATGTATAAGTTCATTCAGTAGAGTGTAGACCTAGTTCTATATTTCACAACTGTTAGATTTTTGCAAGTAATTTCATTTTTAAACAAGTGAATATTTATTGTGTAGTAGTTATACACTGGACATTTTGTTAAATGTTTTATTGTTCACAAAAACTCTGTTAAATAAACAATATTATCATCACCGTTGTACACATGAGGTAATTGAGGCTCAGAGAATGTGATTTGCCTTGGGCACAACCACTAAATGTCAGAGGCATTATTATATTTCCTATCTGATTTTCTACCTAGACTGAAATACTCTATGGGACGGTTTGTGTTCAGAGAATAGCAAGAGCCCTGTAGTGTTGGAAAATAAGTTATATCTATAAGTGTGTATTTGGGGATGTGGCAGAGGAGACAAGATAAATGCAGTCTACATACCCTATTGCTTTTCACTTTGCAAAACAAATGGTATGATTTGCCCCAGTCTGCATCTCCCATTTCCTTAGACCTGACTCAGTCTCTTGAACCCACCCATTCCCTTAAGTGACTGCTTTGAGCCTACAGTCCTTCTGATTTGCATTGTAAAGACAGTGCCCATAATTTAACCAACCACATTGCTCCTCTCTGAGGAATTCCACATCAAGTGGAAAATTGCTCCAGTCATAATGTAACTGGACTCCAGTGATTATCTTCCTGTCATAATCTTGAATCATCCAGGACACACGTGTCAACACGGTGTAAAGCTCTGTTTGTTTGCCTCCCAGACAGATGTTGAAACAGGATCTCCAACCACCAGTCAAACTGCCCAGACAACCAAGCAATTCAGTAACCACTTGCTAAAGCTAACACTCTTTTGGCATTCAGTTCCCACGAGATGAATTATAGCATGGGGTACACTGGGTTCATCCAAGTCACCGAATGCTAGATATGGAAGGACCTTACCAGTCATCTAGACGTGCTCATATTATAGTGGGAACGGAACAAGGTTCAAAGAATGAATGCATGGGAGTAAATCCCTTTATGTTACATGTATATCCTTAGTTGAAGAACATTATATGACTGGCCCTTATCTATAAAATGAAGATTGAAGATTAAAAAACAATACCCATACTTCCTGCATCATAGGGTTGGTGTGAGAATTAAATCAAATAATACATGTGCTTCTCAGAAATAGAGAACAGATTTGTTATTGACAAGGGGGAGGGAAGGATTGGGAGTTTTGGATTAGCAGATGCAAACTATTACATATAGGATGGATAAACAACAAGGTCCTACAGTTAGCACAGAGAACTATATGCAATATCCTGTGAAAAACCATAGTAGAAAAGAATATGAAAAAGAATATATAAGTACAACTGAATAATTTTGCTGTACAGCAGAAATTAACACATTTTAAATCAACTACACTTCAATAAAATTTAAATGTGTGTGTGTGTGTGTGCTT
This sequence comes from Hyperoodon ampullatus, assembly GCF_949752795.1. Classification (NCBI taxonomy): domain Eukaryota; kingdom Metazoa; phylum Chordata; class Mammalia; order Artiodactyla; family Ziphiidae; genus Hyperoodon; species Hyperoodon ampullatus. The sequence goes on from NC_136915.1 coordinate 48,390,457, forward strand.
CTGTGATCATCTGCTTTAATTTAAGTATAGACTTGTGTACGTAAGAGAAGAAAAGCAAATACAAACATTTGTTGGGCTCATTAAGGATTTTTAAAAGTTAATATTTAAGTAAATTATCCTGTAAAATGTATAAAAAATAATAGAGATTTGGGAATTTTTTTCTTTGTACCCAGATGAACACTGTAAAGCAAGTACTAAAAGTATACAGCAGACTCTGCAAAGAAAACGTGAATTATTCTCATTTTTAACTTCTGTCAATACAGAATATAGATACCATTTTTCTGCCCTATCCATGCCTATGGAAGACACTACTAATTAATAACAGTTCTCTTTCAAATGAGCATCTACATGGTTTTAGAATCTTCCTCAATGCAGCATTCCAGGAAGTCAGCAAAAATCAAACATTTCTTTATTTTATTTTTTTAACATCTTTACTGTAGTATAATTGCTTTACATTGTTGTGCTAATTTCTGATGTATAACAAAGTGAGTCAGCTATACGCATACATATATCCCTATGGCCCCTCCCTCTTGTGTCTCCCACACCCCTCTAGGTGGTCACAAAGCACCGAGCTGTTCTCCCTGTGCTCTGTGGCTGCTTCCCACTAGCTATCTATTTCACATTTAGTAGTATATATATATGTCAATGCCACTCTCTCACTTCATCCCAGCTTACCAATCCCCCTCCCAGTGTCCTCAAGCCCATTCTCTATGTCTGTGTCTTTATTTCTGTCCTGCCCCTAGGTTCTTCAGAACCATTTTATTTTTCTCAGATTCCATATATGTGTTAGCATATGGTATTTGTTATTCTCTTTCTGACTTACTTCACTCTGTATGACAGACTCTAGGTCCATCCACCTCACAACAAATAACTCAATTTCATTTCTTTATATGGCTGAGTAATATTCCATTGTATGTATCTGCCACATCTTCCTTATCCATTCATCTGTCAGTGGACACTTAGGTTGCTTCCATGTCCTGGCTATTGTAAATAGAGGTGCAGTGAACATTGTGGTACATGACTCTTTTTAAATTATGGTTTTCTCAGGATATATGTGCAGTAGTGGGATTGCTGGGTTGTATGGTAGTTTTATTTTTAGTTTTTTAAGGAATCTCCATACTGTTCTCCAAGTGGCTGTATCAATTTACATTCCCACAAACAGTGCAAGAGGGTTCCCTTTTTTCCACACCCTCTCTAGTATATATTGTTTGCAGATTTTTTGATGATGGCCATTCTGACCAGTGTGAGGTGGTATCTCATTGTGGTTTTGATTTGCATTTCTCTAATGATTAGTGATGTTGAACATCCTTTCATGTGTTTGTTGGCAATCTGTATATCATCTTTGGAGAAATGTCTATTTAGGTCTTCTGCCCATTTTTGGATTGGATTATTTGTTTTTTTGATATTGAGCTGCATGAGCTGCTTGTATATTTTGTACATTAATCGTTTGTCAGTTGCTTCATTTGCAAATATTTTCTCCCATTCTGAGGGTTGTTTTTTGTCTTATTTACGGTTTCCTTTGCTGTGCAAAACTTTTAAGTTTCATTAGGTCCAATTTTTTAATTTTTGTTTTTCTTTCCATTTCTCTAGGAGGTGGGTCACAAAGGATCTTGCTGTGATTTATGTCATAGAGTGTTCTGCCTATGTTTTCCTCTAAGAGTTTTATAGTGTCTGGCCTTACATTTAGATCTTTAATCCATTTTGAGTTTATTTTTGTGATTGGTGTTAGGGAGTGTTCTAATTTCATTCTTTTACATGTAGCTATCCAGTTTTCCCAGCACCACTTATTGAAAAGGCTGTCTTTTCTCCATTGTATACTCTTGCCTCCTTTATCAAAGATAAGGTGACCATATGTGTGTGGGCTTATGTCATGGGCTTTCTATCCTGTTCCATTGATCTGTATTTCTGCTTTTGTTCCAGTACCATACTGTCTTGATTACTGTAGCTTTGTAGTATAGAGTAAAGCCAGGGATCCTGGTTAGTCCTGTTCCGTTTTTCTTTTTCAAGATTGCTTTGGCTATTCAAGGCCTCTTGTGTTTCCATACAAATTGTGAAATTTTTCATTCTAGTTCTGTGAAAAATGCCATTGGTAGTTTGATAGGGATTGCAGTGAGTCTGTAGATTGCTTTGGGGAGTATAGTCATTTTCACAATGTTGATTCTTCCAATCCAAGAACATGGTATATCTCTCCATCTGTTTGTATCATCTTTGATATTTATTATCAGAGTCTTATAGTTTTCTGCATACAGGTCTTTTGTCATCTTAGGTAGGTTTATTCCTAGGTGTTTTATTTAGCAATGGTAAATGGGAGTGTTTCCTTAATTTCTCTTTCAGATTTTTCATCTTTAGTGTATAGGAATCTAAGAGATTTCTGTGCATTAATTTTGTATCCTGCTACTTAACAAATTCATTGATTAGCTATATTAGTTTTCTGGTAGCATCTTTAGGATTCTTTATATATAGTATCCTGTCATCTGCAAACAGTGACAGTTTTACTTCTTTTCCAATTTGGATTCCTTTTATTTCTTTTTCTTCTCTGATTTCTGTGGCTAAAACTTCCAAAACTGTGTTGTATAATAGTGGTGAGAATGGGCAACATTGTCTTGTTCTTGATCTTAATGGAAATGGTTTCTCTTTTTCACTATTGAGAACAATTTTGGCTGTGGTTTGTCATATATGGCCTTTATTATGTTGAGGTAAGTTCCCTTGATTCCTACTTTCTGGAGAGTTTTTACCAAATATGGGTTTAGAATTTTGTCAAAAGCTTTCTCTGCATCTATTGAGATGATCATATGGTTTTTATCCTTTAGTTGTTAATATGGTGTATCACCTTGATTGATTTGCGTATATTGAAGAAGTCTTGCATTCCTGGAATAAACCCCACTTGGTCATGGTGTATAATCCATTTAATGTGCTGTTGGATTCTGTTTGCTAGTGTTTTGTGGAGGATTTTTGCATCTATGTTCATCTGTGTTATTATCCTGTAGTTTTCTTTTTCTGTGACATCATTGTCTGGTTTTTTGTAACGGGGATGGTGGCCTCATAGAATGAGTTTGGGAGTGTTCCTCCCTCTGCTATATTTTGGAAGAGTTTGAGAGGGATAGGTGTTAGCTCTTCTCTAAATGTTTAATAGAATTCACCTGTGAAGCCATCTGGTCCTGGGTTTTTGTTTGCTGGAAGATTTTTAATCACAGTCTCAATTCCAGTGCTTGTGACTGGCCTGTTTGTATTTTCTATATCTTCCTGGTTCAGTCTCAGAAGGTTGTGATTTTCTACGAATGTGCCCATTTCTTCCAGGCTGTCCATTTTATTGGCATATAGTTGCTTGTAGTTAATCTCTCACGGTCCTTTGTATTTCTACAGTGCCAGTTGTTTCTTCTCCTTTTTCATTTCTAATTCTGTTGATTTGAGTTTTCTCCCTTTTTTTCTTGATGACTCTGGCTAATGGTTTATGAATTTTGTTTATCTTCTGAAAGAACCAGCTTTTACTTTTATTGATCTTTGCTATTGTTTCCTTAATTTCTTTTGCATTTATTTCTGATCTGATCTTTATGATTTCTTTCCTTCAGCTAACTTTGGGAGTTTTTTTTTTTTTTGTTCTTCTTTCTCTAATTGCTTTAGGTGTAAGGTTATGTTGTTTATTTAAGTTTTTCCTGTTTCTTGAGGTAGGATTGTATTGCTATAAACTTTCCTCTTAGAACTGCTTTGGCTGCATCCCATACGTTTTGGGTTATCATGTTTTAATTGTCATTTGTTTCTCGGTATTTTTTGATTTCCTCTTTGATTTTTTCAGTGATCTCTTGGTTATTTAATAGCGTGTTGCTTAGCTTCCATGTGTTAATATTTTTTACCTTTTTTTCCTGTAATTCATATCTAGTCTCATAGCACTGTGGTCAGAAAAGATACTTGATACGACTTCAGTTTTCTTAAAGTTACCAAGGCTTGATTTGTGACCCAAGATAGGATCTATCCTGGAGAATGTTCCATGAGCACTTGAGAAGAAAGTGTATTCTGTTGTTTTTGGAGGGAATGTCCTATAAATATAAACTAAGTTCATGTTGTTTAATGTGTCATTTAAAGCTTGTGATTCATTATTTCTTTTTCTTTTGTTTGATATGTCCATTGGTAAAAGTGGGGTGTTAAAGTCCCCTACTATTACTGTGTTACTGTCAATTTCCCGTTTTATGGCTGTTAGCAGTTGCCTTATGTACTGAGGTGCTCCTATGTTGGGTGCATAAGTATTTACAATTTTTATATCCTCTTCTTGGATTGATCATTATGTAGTGTCCTTGTCTCTTCTAATAGTCTTTATTTTAAAGTCTATTTTGTCTGATATGAGAATTGCTACTCCAGCTTTCTTTTGATTTCCATTTGCATGGAATATCTTTTCCCATGCTCTCACTTTCAATCTGTATGTGTCCCTAGGTCTGAAGTGCGTCTGTTTTAGACAGCACATGTATGGGTCTTGTTTTTGTATGCATTCAGCAAAACTATGTCTTTTGGTTGGGGCATTTAATCCATTTACATTTAAGGTAATTATCATATGTATGTTCCTTTACTGTTTTCTTAGTTGTTTTGTCCTTGTTACTGTAGGTTTTTCCTTCTCTTGTGTTTCCTGTCTAGAGAAGTTCCTTTAGCATTTGTTGTAGAGCTGGCTGAATTCTCTTAGCTTTTGCTTGTATGTATAGGTTTTAATTTCTCTGTCGAATGTGAATGAGATCCTTGCTGGCTAGAGTAATCTTGGCTGTAGGTTTTTCCTTTTCAACACTTTATTCTTTCTTTATTTTTTTTTAACGTTTATTTATTTATTTTTGGCTGTGTTGGGTCTTCGTTTCTGTGCGTGGGCTTTCTTTTGTTGTCGTGAGCGGGGGCCACTCTTCATCACGATGCATGGGCCTCTCACTGTCGCAGGCTCTCTTGTTGCGGAGCACAAGTCCCAGATGCACAGGCTCAGTAGTTGTGGGTCACGGGCCTAGTTGCTCCATGGCATGTGTGATCTTCCCAGACCAGGGCTTGAACCCATGTCCCCTTCATTGGCAGGCACATTCTCAATGACTGCGCCACCAGGGAAGCTCTCATCACTTTAAATATGTCCTGCCACTCCCTTCTGGTTTGCAGAGTTTCAGCTGAAAGATAAGCTGTTAACCTTATCGGGATTACCTTGTATGTTATTTGTTGCTTCTCCCTTGTTGCTTTTAATATTTTTTCTTTGTATTTAATTTTTGATAGTTTGATTAATATGTTTTGGACTGGAGAGCAGGAAGATGGTGGAAGAGTAAGATGCGGAGATCACCTTCCTCCCCACAGATACATCAGAAATACATCTACACATGGAACACCTCCTACAGATCACCTACTGAATGCTGGCAGAAGACCTCAGACCTCCCCAAAGGCAAGAAACTCCCCACGTACCTGGGTAGGGCAAAAGAAAAAAGAATAAACAGAGACAGAAGAATAGGGACAGGACCTGCACCAGTGGGAGGGAGCCGTGAAGGAGGAAAGGTTTCCACACACTAGGAAGCCCCTTTGCAGGCAGAGACTGCAGGTGGTGGAGGGGGGAAGCTTCGGAGCCGCGGAGGAGAGCACAGCCACAGGGGTACAGAGGGCAAAGCGGAGAGATTTCCGCACAGAGGATCAGTGCTGACCGGCACTCACCAGCCCAAGAGGCTTGTCTGCTCACCGGCCGGGGCGGCCAGGGCTGGGAGCTGAGGCTCGGGGTTAGGTCGGAGCGTAGGGAGAGGACTGGTGTTGGCGGCGTGAACACAGCCTGCAGGGGGTTAGTGCATCATGTCTAGCTGGAAGGGAGTCCAGGGCAAAGTCTGGACCTGCCGAAGAGGCAAGAGACTTTTACTTCCCTCTTTGTTACCTGGTGCGCGAGGAGAGGGGATTAAGAGCACTGCTTAAAGGAGTTCCAGAGACAGGCACGAGCCGCAGCTAACAGCACGGACCCCAGAGACGGGCATGAGACGCTAAGGCTGCTGCTGCTGCCACAAAGAAGCCTGTTTGCCAGCACAGGTCACTATCCAAACCTCCCTTCCAGGGAGCCTGTGCAGCCAGCCACTGCCAGGGTCACGGGATCCAGGGACAACTTCCCCGAGAGAACGCACGGCGCACCTCAGGCTGGTGCAATGTCACCCTGGCCTCTGCCACAACAGGCTTGCCCCACACTCCCTACCCCTCCTTCCCCCGGGCCTGAGTGAGCCAGAGCCCCGGAGTCAGCTGCTACTTTAACCCTGTCCTCTGTGAGCGAAGAACAGATGCCCTCCGGCAACCTACATGCAGAGGCTGGGCCAAATCCAAAGCTGAGCTCCGGGAGCTCTGTGAACAAAGAAGAGAGAGGGAACTCTCTCCCAGCAGCCTCAGGAGCAGTGGATTAATTCTCCACAATCAACTTGATGTACCCTGCATCTGGAGAATACCTAAATAGACAACGAATCATCCCAAATTGAGGAGGTGGACTTTGAGAGCAAGATTTATTATTTTTCTCCTTTTCCTCTTTTTGTGAGTGTGTACGTGTATTCGTCTGTGTGAGATTTTGTCTGTGTAGCTTTGCTTTCACCATTTGTCCTAGGGTTCTATCCGTCCATTTTTTTGTTTGTTTGTTTGTTTTTTTACTTAAAAAATTTTTTTCTTTCTTAATAATTCTTTTTTATTTTAATAACTTTATTTTATTTTATCTTACTTTAATTTATTATATTTATTTTTATTTTATCCTCTTTCTTTCTACTTTTTCTCCCATTTATTCTGAGCCATGTGGATGAAAGTTTCTTGGTGTTGCAGCCAGGAGTCAGTGCTGTGCCTCTGAGGTGGGAGAGCCAACTTCAGGACACTGGTCCACAAGAGACCTCCCAGCTCCATGGGATAACAAACGGCAAAAACCTCCCAGAGATCTCCATCTCAACACCAACACCCAGCTTCACTCAATGACCAGCAAACTACAGTGCTGCACACCCTATGCCAAACAACTAGCAAGACAGGAACACAACCCCACCCATTAGCTGAGAGGCTGCCTAAAATCATCATAAATCCACAGACACCCCAAAACACACCACCAGACGTGGACCTGCCCACCAGAAACACAAGATCCAGCCTCATCCACCAGATCACAGGCACTAGTCACCTCCAACAGGAAGCTTACAAAACCCACTGAACCAACTTTAGCCACTGGGGACAGACACCAAAAACAATGGGAACTACGAACCTGCAGCCTGAAAAAACAAGACCCAAAACACAGTAAGATAAGCAAAATGAGAACACAGAAAAACACATAGCAGATGAAGGAGCAAGATAAAAACCCACCAGACCTAACAAATGAAGAGGAAATAGGCAGTCTACCTGAAAAAGAATTCAGAATAATGATAATAAAGATGATTCAAAATCTTGGAAATAGAATAGACAAAATGCAAGAAACAATTAACAAGGATATAGAAGAAGTAAAGATGAAACAAGCAACGATGAACAACACAATAAATGAAATTACAAATACTCTAGAAGGGATCAATAGCAGAATAACTGAGGCAGAAGAATGGATAAGTGACCTGGAAGATAAAATAGTGGAAATAAATACTGCAGAGCAGAGTAAAGAAAAAAGAATGAGAAGAATTGAGGACAGTCTCAGGGACCTCTGGGACAACATTAAATGCAGCAACATTCGAATTATATAGGTTCTAGAAGAAGAAGAGAAAAAGAAAGGGACTGAGAAAATATTTGAAGAGATTATACTTGAAAACTTCCCTAATATGGGAAAGGAAATAGTTAATCAAGTCCAGGAAGCACAGAGAGTACCATACAGGATAAATCCAAGGAGAAACATGACAAGAAACATATTAATCAAACTGTCAAAAATTAAATACAAAGAAAACATTTTAAAAGCAGCGAGGGAAAAACAACAAATAATACACAAGGGAATCCCCATAAGGTTAACAGCTGAACTTTGAGCAGAAACTCTGCAAGCCAGAAGGGACTGGCAGTGCATATTTAAAGTGATGAAGGAGAAAAACCTACAACTAAGATTACTCTACCCAGCAAAGATCTCATTCAGATTTGATGGAGAAATTAAAACCTTTACAGACAAGCAAAAGCTGAGAGAGTTCAGCACCACCAAACCAGCATTACAACAAATGCTAAAGGATCTTCTCTAGGCAAGAAACACAAGAGAAGGAAAAGACCCACAATAACAAACTCGAAACAATTAGGAAAATGGGAATAGGAACATACATATCAATAATTACCTTAAATGTAAATGGATTAAATGCTCCCACTAAAAGACACAGACTGGCTGAATGGATACAAAAACAAGACCCATATATATGCTGTCTACAAGAGACCCACTTCAGACCTAGAGACACATACAGACTGAAAGTGAGGGGATAGAAAAAGATATTCTGTGCAAATGTAAACCAAAGGAAAGCTGGAGTAGTAATTCTCATATCAGACAAAATAGACTTTAAAATAGGCACTATTAGAAGAGACAAAGAAGGACACTACATAATGATCAAGGGATCAATCCAAGAAGAAGATATAAGAATTGTAAATATTTATGCACCCAACCTAGGAGCACCTCAATACATAAGGCAAATACTAACAGCCATAAAAGGGGAAATCGACTGTAACACATTCATAGTAGGGGACTTTAACACCCCACTTTTACCAATGGACAGATCATCCAAAATGAAAATAAATAAGGAAACACAAGCTTTAAATGATACATTAAACAAGATGGACTTAATTGATATTTATAGGACATTCCATCCAAAAACAACAGAATACACATTTTTCTCAAGTGCTCATGGAATATTCTCCAGGATAGATCATATATTGGGTCACAAATCAAGCCTTGGTAACTTTAAGAAAATTGAAATCATATCAAGTATCTTTCGGGCCCCAATGCGATGAGACTAGATATCAATTACAGGAAAAGCTCTGTAAAAAATACAAACACATGGAGGCTAAACAATACACTACTTAATAACGAAGTGATCACTGAAGAAATCAAAGAGAAAATTTAAAAATACCTAGAAACAAATGACAATGGAGACAGGATGACCGAAAACCTATGGGATGCAGCAAAAGTAGTTCTAAGAGGGAACTTTATAGCAATACAATCCTACTTTAAGAAACAGGAAACATCTCAAATAAACAACCTAACCTTGCACCTAAAGCAATTAGTGAACGAAGAAGAAAAAAACCCCAAAGTTAGCAAAAGGAAAGAAATCATAAAGATCAGATCAGAAATAAATGAAAAAGAAATGAAGTAAATGATAGCAAAGATCAATAAAAATAAAAGCTGGTTCTTTGAGAAGATAAACAAAATTGATAAACCATTAGCCAGACTCATCAACAAAAAAAGGGAGAAGACTCAAATCAATAGAATTAGAAATTAAAAAGGATAAATGACCACTGACACTGTAGAAATACAAAAGATCATGAGAGATTACTACAAGCAACTCTATGCCAATAAAATGGACAACCTGGAAGAAATGGACAAAGTTTTAGAAATGAACAACCTGCCAAGACTGAATCAGGAAGAAATAGAAAATATGAACAGGCCAATCACAAGCACTGAAATTGAAACTGTGATTAAAAATCTTCCAACAAACAAAAGCCCAGGACCAAATGGCTTCACAGATGAATTCTATCAAACATTTAGAGAAGAGCTAACACCTATCCTTCTCAAGTTCTTCCAAAATACAGCAGAGGGAGGAACACTCCCAAACTCATTCTACAAGGCCACCATCACCCTGATGCCAAAACCAGACAAGGATGTCACAAAGACAGAAAACTATTGGCCAATATCACTGATGAACAGAAATGCAAATATCCTCAACAAAACACTAGCAAACGGAATCCAACAGCACATTAAAAGGATTGTACACCATGATCAAGTGGGGTTTATCCCAGGACTGCAAGGATTTGCAATATACACAAATCAATCAATGTGATACACCATATTAACAAATTGAAGGATAAAAACCATATGGTCATCTCAATAGATGCAGAGAAAGCTTTCAACAAAATTCAACACCGATTTATGATAAAAACCCTCCAGAAAGTAGGCATAGAGGGAACTTTCCTGAACATAACAAAGGCCATATATGACAAACCCACAGCCAACTTCGTCCTCAATGGTGAAAAACTGAAACCATTTCCACTAAGACCAGGAACAAGACAAGGTTGCCCACTCTCACCACTCTTATTCAACATAGTTTTGGAAGTTTTAGCCACAGCAATCAGAGAAGAAAAGGAAATAAAAGGAATCCAAATCAGAAAAGAAGTAAAGCTATCACTGTTTGCAGATGACATGATACTATACATACAGAATCGTAAAGATGCCACCAGAAAACTTGTAGAGCTAATCAATGAATTTGGTAAAGTAGCAGGATACAAAATTAATGCACAGAAATCTCCGGCATTCCTTTGCACTAATGATGAAAAATCTGAAAGTGAAATCAAGAAAAAACTCCTATTTACCATTTCAGCAAAAAGAATAAAATATCTAGTTATAAACCTACCTAAGGAGACAAAAGACCTGTATGCAGAAAATTATAAGACACTGATGAAAGAAATTAAAGATGATACAAATAGATGGAGAGATATACCATGTTACTGGATTGGAAGAATCAACATTGTGAAAATGACTCTACTACCCAAAGCAATCTACAGATTCAATGCAATCCCTATCAAACTACCACTGGCATTTTTCACAGAACTAGAACAAAAAATTTCACAATTTGTATGGAAACACAAAAGATCCCGAATCGCCAAAGCAATCTTGAGAACGAAAAATGGAGCTGGAGGAATCAGGCCCCTGACTTTGGACTATACTACAAAGCTACAGTAATCAAGACAGTGTGGTACTGGCACAAAAACAGAAAGATAGATCAATGGAACAGGATAGAAAGCCCAGAGATAAACCTACACCCATATTGTCACCTTATCTTTGATAAAGGAGGCAGGAATGTACAGTGGAGAAAGGACAGCCTCTTCAATAAGTGGTGCTGGGAAAACTGGACAGGGACATGTAAAAGTATGAGATTAGAACACTCCCTAACACCATACACAAAAATAAGCTCAAAATGGATTAAAGACCTAAATGTAAGGCCAGAAACTATCAAATTCTTAGAGGAAAACATAGGCAGAACACTCTATGACATAAATCACAGCAAGATCCTTTTTGACCCACCTCCTAGAGAAATGGAAAGAAAAACAAAAATAAACAAATGGGACCTAATGAAACTTCAAAGCTTTTGCACAGCAAAGGATACCATAAACAAGACCAAAAGACAACCCTCAGAATGGGAGAAAATATTTGCAAAGGAAGCAACTGACAAAAGATTAATCTCCAAAATTTACAAGTAGCTCATGCAGCTCAATAACAAAAAAACAAACAACCCAATCCAAAAATGGGCAGAAGACCTAAATAGACATTTCTCCAAAGAAGATATACAGACTGCCAACAAACACATGAAAGAATGCTCAACATCATTAAACATTAGAGAAATGCAAATAAAAACTACAATGAGATATCTTCTCAAACCGGTCAGAATGGCCATCATCAAAAAATCTAGAAACAATAAATGCTGGAGAGGGTGTGGAGAAAAGGGAACACTCTTGCACTGCTGGTGGGAATGTGAATTGGTACAGCCACTATGGAGAACAGTATGGAGGTTCCTTAAAAAACTACAAATAGAACTACCATATAACCCAGCAATCCCACTACTGGGCATATACCCTGAGAAAACCATAATTCAAAAAGAGTCATGTACCAAAATGTTCATTGCAGCTCTATTTACAATAGCCTGGAGATGGAAACAACCTAAGTGTCCATCATCAGATGAATGGATAAAGAAGATGTGGCACATGTATACAATGGAATATTACTCAGCCATGAAGAGAAACGAAATTGAGTTATTTGTAGTGAGGTGGATGGACCTAGAGTCTGTCATACAGAGTGAAGTAAGTCAGAAAGAGAAAGACAAATACCGTATGCTAACACATATATATGGAATCCAAAAAATGTCATGAAGAACCTAGGGGTAAGACAGGAATAAAGACACAAACCTACTAGAGAATGGACTTGAGGATATGGGGAGGGGTATTGGTAAGCTGTGACAAAGTGAGAGAATGGCATGGACATATAAACACTACCAAACATAAAACAGATAGCTAGTGGGAAGCATCTGCATAGCACAGGGAGATCAGCTCAGTGCTCTGTGACCACCTAGAGGGGTGGGATAGGGAGGGTGGGAGGGCGGCAGACGCAAGAGGAAAGAGATATGGGAACATATGTATATGTATAACTGATTAACTTTGTTATAAAGCAGAAACTAACACACCATTGTAAAGCAATTATACTCCAATAAAGATGTAAAAATATATGTGTGTGTGTGTGTGTGTGTGTGTGTGTGTGTGTGTGTGTGTGTGTGTTGGCATGTTTCTCCTTGGATTTATCCTGTATCGGACTCTCTTTGCTTCCTGGACTTGATTAACTATTTCCTTTCCCATATTAGGGAAGTTTTCAACTATAATCTTTGCAAATATTTTCTCAGTCCCTTTCTTTTTCGCTTCTTCTTCTGGGACCCCTATAATTCGAATGTTGGTGTGTTTAATGTTGTCCCAGAGGTCTCTGAGACTGTCCTCAATTCTTTTCATTCTTTTTTCTTTATTCTGCTCTGCAGTAGTTACTTGCACTATTTTATCTTCCAGGTCACTTATCCATTCTTCTGCCTCCATTATTCTGCTATTGGTTCCTTCTAGAGAATTTTTATTTTCATTTATTGTGCTGTTCATCATTGTTTGTTTGCTCTTTAGTTCTTCTAGCTCCTTGTTAAACATTTCTCATATTTTCTCTATTCTATTTCCAAGATTTTGGATCATCTTTACTATCATTACTCTGAATTCTTTTTTAGGTAGACTGCCTAGTTCCTCTTCATTTGTTTGGTCTGGTGGGTTTTTACCTTCCCTTCATCTGCTGCATATTTCTTGGTCTTCTCATTTTGCTTAACTTACTGTGTTAGGGGTCTCCTTTTCGCAGGCTGCAGGTTTGTAGTTCCTGTTGTTTTTGGTGCCTTCCCCTAGTGGGTAAGCTTGGTTCATTTGGGTTGTGTAGGCTTCCTATGGAGGGGAATGGTGCCTGTGTTCTGGTGGATGAGGCTGAGTCTTGTCTTTCTGGTGGGTAGGACTGCTTCTGGTGGTGTGTTTTGGGGTGTCTGTGACCCTATTATGATTTTAGGCAGCCTCTCTGCTAATGAGTGGGATTGTGTTCCTGTCTTGCTTGTTGTTTGGCATGGGGTGTCCAGCACTGGAGCTTGCTGGTCGTTGAGTGGAGCTGGGTCTTAGCGATGAGATGGAGATCTCTGGGAGAGCTATCACCGATTGATATTACATGGGGCCAGGAGGTCTCTTGTGGCCCAGTGTTTGATCTTGGCTCTCCCACCTCAGAAGCTCAGGCCTGACACTCGTCCAGAGCACCAAGATCCATGTGGCAGGTGAAGTAATCGTCCCCCAAAGACACAGACATCCGAATCCCTGGAACCACCTGGCTGGTGCCTGGCGATGGGAACCCAGAACTGCTTTAGGGGTAGGGCGGTGGCCTGAGGTGTACAGGGTGGCCTAGTCTCCTTAGAGCCAGAGCTGGGCCATATGCGCCACCCACACCACCCAGCACGCCAGGGACTCCGCCTGAGCTTGACAGGCATCTGCACCCCAGATCCATACCTGAGGCCATGGATTTACGTCAGTGACCACCCCCCCCCCCGCCGTCAACCATTTCTTGATATTAAGTTTTTGATATTGTTGAGAAACAATGAGCTCAAACCAATACTCTATGATAAATTCCTGTATTAAAGTTTTTCTTAGTTATCCTTTGCTACTTAACTTACAACCCCAAAACAATGGCAACTAATTTTGTAGGTTGGCTTGACGATTCCTCAGATAGATTTGCCCAGGCTCTCTCATGCAGTTGCAATCAGCCAGAGATCTAGCTGTGCTGGAAGGTCCAAGATAGCCTCACTTACAAAACTCAAAGCTGGTGGAGGATATGGGTTGTGGTGTCTCTGTTCTCCTCCATGTGGCCTCTCATCCTCTAGGAGACTGGGCTAATTTTCCCTAGGTGATATCTCAGGGCAGTATTCTCAAGGGCAAATGCAGAAGCAGCAATGTCTTATGAGGCTTAGCTTCAGAAGTCACATAACTTCACTTCTGCCATATTCTATTAGTAAAAGCAAGTCACTAAGTTATTCAGATTCAAGAATATCTATCTATATATCTATATCTATATCTATCTATGTCTATATCTATCTATCTATCTATCTATCTATCTATCATCTATCTATTCCACCTCTTGATGGGAGTTGCAGCAAAGCCACCTTGCAAAAAGGGGCACAAATTCTGGGATGGGACCATTAAACAATCTATTAGAGTGTGCCCTCTTGCCATAAATTATTCATATTCCTCCTACATGTAAAATGTGGTCACCTCCAAACTAAGACCTCCAAAGGTCCCATCGCAATTATTTTAGTTATCTATTGCTTCATAACAAATTAGCCACAAGCTTAGCTGGCTAAAACAACAATGAGCATTTGTTACCTCCCACAATTTTTTGGTAAAAAATTCAGGATATTAGGTGGATACTTGTGTCTCAGTGTCTCTCTTGTGGGTTCAGTCAAAATGTCCGTCAGTCATAGTCCCATTTGAAGGCTTGAATGAGACTGGAAGATTCACTTTTAAGATAGTTCACTCACACACCTGTGGATAAGAGTCTTCCATTCCTCACTACACAGACCTCCCCATAAGACTGCTTAAGTGTTCTCACAACATGGGAGTTGGTTTTCTCCAGAGTGAATGTCTTAAGAGAGGTCATTTGCAACCTTGCCATGGGAGATAAACATAGTTATTTCTATAATATCTCATTCATTACCCAGGCCAGTCCCATTTAGTATAGGAGGAAACTATACAAGGTCATCAGGGGTCATTTTGGAGGCTGGCTACCACATCAATTATGGCATCAAGCTTAAAGTCCAGAATTTCAGGACCTGCCTCAGCCTACATGTAAGTGAGTCTCCTTAAGTGTGGTTTTCAGGTACAGGAACTCTTGAACAGCAGCATCTCCAGAGATTTGTGAACTAAAAAAATAATATATCTTCCCCAGACACATTTAACATACAGTACAGAAATAGGGAAAAATTATGTATAGTAGAAAATCTCAATCATAATGGGATAATGAGATAGCAGTAGACACATAGAAGTCATTGATCAATAGCATTTCTGAAATCCAGATGTCACATGTGGTCAGGCTCCCTACCCTGGGGGTGGGAAATGTTCCTTGATTAGGACAGATTCTACTCCCAGGGAATGGTGTCACTGTTCTCCTCAGCTCTTCACTCTACTTTCTGAGCTCTTGGTCTAGCATTCTAAAAGGCTTTTCTTTATTTGTGCTTATATTTGAGTAGCTTTCTTCAGGAGCTTGTACTTCTTGCTTCTTACAAGCCTCTTTTCATTTGAACTATCTCCATCTCTCCTGATTCAAATCACCAAAGTTTAAGTTATGAACATGATTAGAAATATAATTTTCTTAAAATCTTTGTGGGTTTCCCATCAATCTTCTCAGCAGTCACTCCAAGCTCCTAAAAACCAAATCCATAATTCTTTTTGAGGTATACCTCTTTACATTTTAGAAAATTAAGCTTCTTTGGGACAATGCCATTGAGATTATTAGAAGCCCCTTTTTATAGAGAAGAGGAATAACTGGGGACCTTAAATCTTATGAAATCATAACAAAAGGTATTACAGCCATACCTTTGATCTGATATTTGCCCTGAAGTTGTGTTTTACTTTGGTAATCTTTCGCGAGCTGCTGACACAGAAAATATAAAGCAGTTTTGTTTTCCAAACCAGCAAGTCCTTGTTCTTTTATATTTTCTTTAAATTATGCTTGCAAACTCTGCAGTTCACTCATTGGCTCATCTCCCTTCTCATATGTTATAATATGCAGTTTAAGACACTATTTGGTATTTTTATCTTCTGCCTTAATATCTCCTTAGCCAGATCCAATAAATTTACTGAGTACATTTCTATCTTCCAAGTTACTACAGTTCTGCCACTATATACCAAGGATTGCCCTTTCTTTCTTTGTCTTCAGTAACCATTTCCTTTCTGCTCCTCTAGCCTCTCTTCTCTGTTCTCTTTCCAGCCTCCACCCACCACCTAGTTCCAAAGCCAGTGCCACATCACTGAGGTTTTGTTATGGTAGTATTACACTTCTAGTTACCAATTTGTTTCAGTTTCCTATTGCTGCATAACAAATCATCCAAGGTTTTGTGGATGAAAATAACAGTGATTTATGATTTCTCACAATTTTGTTTTGGCTGTCTGGTTCCTCTGATGGTGTTTGAACGGCTCAGTTTTTTTGTTTGTTTTTATATTTTCACATTTTTGATTGTCACAACTGGGTGGGAGTTACTTGCATCTGGTGGTTAGAGGCCCCTGATGTTGGTAAACATGCTACAGTGCACAGGACAGCCCCCACAGCAACAAATTATCTAGCCCAACACGTCTATAGTGCTGAGGTTGTAAACCCTGTAAATTAGTATTTTTTTAAAATTAGTATTTTTAAATGCATCATCTCCTTTAATCTTTACAATACCCCAATTAGGTCAGTAAGATCTTCATTATTTACGAAAGAGGAAAGTGAAGCTCGGAGGAGTTAAGTAACATGAACAAGATCACACAATTAGTAAAGGGCAGAGTTAGGGCTTAAATACATGTATGTCTGAGCTCTTAACCACTATACTATAGGATGTGAATTGTACCTGGATTGTTGATTTTCAAAAAAGATCAGATTTTCTAAATATTAAAACCACACAAGCCAGTAGCACAGACTCTCCACCAATTTCTTCTTCTTTGGCTTTTTCCTTTCTAACTTAGTGGCTTCTCCTAGAAAACAGAGCCCAAGGCAAGGATTACATGCTAATGCTTTATTTAGGAGGTACAATACTACAGCTGCAAAAATGAGCAAAAAGCACAGGGAGATCAGCTCGGTGCTTTGTGACCGCCTGGAGGGGTGGGATAGGGAGGGTGGGAGGGAGGGAGACGCAAGAGGGAAGGGATGTGGGAACAGATGTATATGTATGACTGATTCACTTTGTTATAAAGCAGAAACTAATAAAAAATAAAAATAAATAAATAAATGAGCAAAAAGGGAAGTGAGGCAGAGAAGGATAGGAAATAATGCAAGGTGATACATTCCAGCAAAGCATCTATATGAGGCAGCTTATGAGATGTCTCCAAATGGGTTATTCATGGGGGAAACCATTCTTTGGTTCAGTCTATTGGAGGGAGGAAACGAGAGTAAATTTATTTGCCAGATCCCTCACATCTTCTGAGTTCCATTGCTCTAAGTTTGCCTTTCAGGGATTTAACTCCACACTCCTGGGTTGCATTACTCAGCCCCTCTAGCAGCTGCTCAGGAAGCCACTCTCATGCCTGCAGCTTGGTCTTCATCTGAGTCCAGAAGTGTTGTGAGACATAAATGCTTTCAGGCATGTTGTTGGTCGGCCTCAGGTAGTTTAACTCTGTAGGTCAGCACAGAGAGAGCTGAAGCAGCTGTGATGGAGCAGGTAGTCAGAAGTTCAAAAAAAAGATCTAACCAAGAGAATCTGAGGTTGGACATAAGATGCATCTAATATACTCTTCAACATGCTCCTCTGTCACTGGAAGGAACTTTTTCCAGCTTGAATGACCCAACATAACATCTAGGAGTCATTAAGCTGGAAGAGGCAGACAACACAAAGGGAACTACCTAAAATACTAAGGAAAGAAGGAAAGTAGTGAAATGACTGCTAGTAGTAAGATGACAGCAGTAACTCTAGGTCTCTCAACCACATATCACCACATCCAAATATACAGAGAAAGAAATAAACTGTCTCTCCATTTGGGTCTCTCTTATAAACAAAGAAACTTTTCCTAAAGGGCCCTTCATTAAACACTCCCTGAATTTCTCATTGCCCAAGTTGGGCGATGCATCCATTCCTTAGCAATGCCGATTACAGGAGCCTAATGAACATTGATTCGTTGATACCTGGGTCCCTGGACCAATCACTGTCAAGAAGGAGGGATCATCACAACTGTTTAAACCAACCAGGGACCAGGTCCAGCCCTGGGATAATCCTCAAACTGCATGGCTACTGCAAAATGGAAGTGGACTAAAAAGGCAAATGATGTTAAAGAGAAAACCCCAGTGTCTAAAAGAGACAGTCTTCAAGAGTTCCTAAAGAAACAAAGACCAAGCTGCCATCTGCATTTCTTACTGGACAGTTGTCATGAGGTCTTGATTCACTTCAGATGAAGTGTGTTGCAGACACACTGTCCAGGTCTCCTTGGCTCTTACTATTCCTTCCACTGGGACCATCTCTCCCCCATCTCTGATGGCCCATCTTATCCTCAAGCTAATTTCCAAAGTCTGTGCTGATGTTTCAGAGCCAGAAAACATAGGCTACAGGAAATGAAGGTTTTGGAGTTAGTAGGATCCTAGAAATCTAGATCAGGCTTTTTTCCCACTGCATGGGATCCCAGAGGCTCTGTAAAGCGCTCTCCAATGTGGTCTTAGAGGGCTGAAGGGAAGAGCTAAACAGCTGGGGCTCTGGTAATTCTGCACTCACCCAACCAGAGTATTGATTTGATTTGGTTTACTTGACTCAAATAAGCAAATCAAATTTGAATTGACTTATTTTACATATTTACATTGTTTGTTTCAAGATTAATTTTCCTTTGTAGAAAGGATTTCTTATAAAATTGAGAAAACTGAAGCTTAGTGAGGGGTCTGAGGTATGTCTGGGATGTCATGGAGTTGATCTGACTCTCCTCCTCAGGATGACTGTGTGATATTTGGAAAGATCTGTCCTGTGCTTCCTGAGTCCTTTTCCAGAATCGATGGTCCCAACTCTTGCCAATCTCACTCACAGAAAGACATTCCGAGTCATCTCATCAATTCATTGCTCAACGCCTGGTTAAAAATCACACTTAGAGTGTAGTGCCAAGAAATGAACATGATGATTCAGATGCATCTGAGCAGGAGAGAGAAGAACAGGACTACCTCATCCCCATCAGAATGCTGAACTCCTAATAATGCAGCCAGGGATCACATTAGTTAGTTGGCAGGCACAAAACACCATTGCCTGATACTATCCATTAAAACTCTTACGGCTTTTTTCAAAAGCTGCTGCAAAGACTTTTCTCCCCATCCTGTTCTCATCTGCTTGTTTATTTAGACCCAGTTACAGAGCTTAATATTTATTTCATTTATTCTAAGTGGCCAACAATTCTGAGTGGCCAACCCTGTATATTTCTGGGTACTCCATGTGTAGACTGAGAATTCTAGGGCAGGAATAGCAAACTCAACCACCTATAGGGACAAGGAAGGTAAGGAGGGAGGTAAGGTAAATAAGTGAAAGTGGGCAGGTCTAATTCAAACCTGCGAGTTGGGAAACCTGGTGAGCTGAAGAACTCAGCCCCATTGGAAGGGACAGATTCTCATCAGCGTTGACTCACCATCACTATGCAAACATCAAGCCCGGTATTGCTCAGTCTTATGATTCTTCAAGAGAAGCCAGAAATGTGGACGTTTACTGGAAGTATCCACGTTGGCCACTAATTCACAAAGATCTAATACACTCTATAGGCCAAACAAAACACATCTGCAGCCTGGGTTCAGCCCATAGACTGCAAGTTTGCAACCTTTGCCCTGTGAGGATGAGGGAGTTGGGCAGCTCTGATTCTTGAGACAAAAATATAAAATGATTTGTATTATCTTGGATTTAATAGCATAACATTTATTTTTTAAATTTCCCTGTTAATCATAGGCTTGAGCATTTGAAAGCTGGAAAGAATCTCAGAGATTATATGGTGTAATTCTCTTGTTTTACAAAAGAAGAATCTGTGATTCAGAGAGAAGTGACTTGGATTTTAACTAAAAATACAGTTGACCCTTGGACAACACAGGTTTGAACTGCGCAGTTCCACTTATACACAGGGTTTTTTTTTTCTCAAATAAATATATACCTTTATTTTCATTTTATAGATCTTTAACTGTGGGGGAATGTTTGCGTTCGATTAGAGATCACAATACGTGGAATCAAAAGAAGTATGGTTTGAGTCCTGATTCTACCCAAACTGTTTCAGATTCTTGCCCTTGGGTGAGTCATTTATCAGTCCCTTTGTTTTTGAGGCAGAGATAGCAGTACGTGGATCTTCTACTGTGCGGGAGTCGGAGTCAGTGCCCCTAACCCCCATGTTGTTCAAGGGTCAACTATATTTCAATGAAATAAATAACAAATCAGATTCTCAGAAATAGAAGTTGTATTGGTCCCCCAATCCAGGGTTTTTCAACCTTGACACTACTGACATTTTGAATTGGTTAAGTGTTTGCCACGGGGTGGGGTGCTCAGTCTTGTGCATTGTATGACTTTCAACAGCACCCCTGGCCCCTGCCCACTAGATGCCAGTCATGTGAGGCAAAATAGAGGTAAAAATGTATCCAGATGTTGCCAGATGTCCCTGGGGGACGAAATCAACACTGCTTTTGAAAACAACTGCCATTCTCTAACTCTTATCTTACAGATGAGGAAACTAACACTCAGAAAATTCAAGAGTGTTGTCAAGGATACATGGGGAGTTATTGGCATGGATGGTACCAAGACTCAGTATCTTAATTCCCAGTAGAGTATTCTCTCCACCGAAGACTGCAAATCTAAACCACAGTTTTATTAGTAAAAGAGCTGTCTAAAACTGCATATTTTAAAATAAGAAGCAACATGGCATAATGGTGAGGAGCATAGCTTCTAAGACTAACATATCTGGACTTCATTCTCAGCTCTTCTACTTAATAAGTTTGTGACATTGGCCAAATTAACCTCTTTGTTTGTTTCCTCATTTGAGAAATGGATTGCTCTAAAATATAAGGTTTATTTGGAAAAACAGGTGGGAAAATTGATATAGTGCTTGCCACAAAATAGGAAATCAGTAAATGGAAATTATTATTACCATTATCATCATCATCATCATCATTAGTAGTATTATTAACTGGACCTGGGGTCGACAAACTATAGCCCCCAAACCAAATCTGAACTGCCTGTTTTTGTATAGCCTGTGAGATAAGAATGATTTTTACATTTTTAATGGTTTAAAAAAATTAAAAAACAATGTTATTTTGTGATACATGAAAATTGTGTGAAATCAAATGGCATTGTCCATAAATACAGTTTTATTGGAACACAGCCATGCTTATTCATTTACATAGTCTATGGCTACTTTCTTGCTATAATCAGTAGTTGTAAGATAGATCATATGGCTGGCAAAGCCTAAGATATTTACTGGCCCTTTACAGAAAAAGTTTGCTTAATTAGACCTTTGATCTCCAGGAAGAAAACAGGCAGCCATAATTGGCACAGAGCCCTCTAGTGTACAGGAGGAAATATAGCAAAATAATTCATTGTTCCTTTTTGAAATCCTCTTGTAGTTCTAGCCCCTCTAACCATTGTATTTAACTCTGCTCACTTGAGACATTTCTCAGCATCTGTGTGCACCTAGTATTTTCAGAAATAGTTATCCGGAGGACTATGAAAAAACCTTTACTTTTTATAGATGTCCTTTCTTGAATAAACCTCATTAGAGACTTGGTACTTGAAGGTGTTTTTCAAAATCTGGAATATTTATCAAAAGGAAAGGAAATGGTTTTCTCAGTGTTAAGCCAACCACATATTTTAAGTGTTGCATGATTTGTACAGGACAATAAAGAGGGATATCCGGTTAAAAGGAAAAAATAGATAAGAACTATCTGCCAAGACTAAAATTTAAGAGATGCTATCATGTCACTTTTTTTTTTTTGTAGTACCTTGAGCATCTTAGTTATGATTTAATTTGACTACAGGCCAAGAGTTTAAGAGTCAAGATACCTGTTTACAGCCCTAGCCTTGCCACTAACTAGATTTGTGGTTTCCAAAATTCTGTTTCAACTCAATACAATACGTATATTGATTGTCTAATGTGTGCCAGATGCTGTGCTGGGCATCGCAAGTGCAAAGATAAATCAGACATGGTCTTTCTCCTAAAAGATTTCACTGAGGGTCTGTTTAAGTCATTGAACTCCTTTGAGGGTCAGTTTTCTCATCTGTAAGAGTAGGGCATTGCATTAAATATTTCATCCACTCAAGAAGTTTTAATTGATTTCCTTTGTCTTGACATACCCTCTGGCAGATTACAAGGAATGAAAATAGAACTGTGTCACTATAATCATTCAGTTATAAACCATTCTAGTCACTGCTCTGGGAAGTAGTTCATAGGTAATTATAATACAATAATAATAAACACAAAATAGATGTATGAAGCACATGAAACAAAGCCATTAATTTTTCCTGAATGAGGAAAGACAGACTTCACAGAACAAGTAACATTAGGATAAGTCTTAAATGATGAGCTCATTGATGACATGGTATGTTGGGAGCTCCCATCTCTGTGAAGGGATAAAGCCAGACCATAAAATATTTAGGAGCTGAGGAAGAGGACGGTGGTCAGCAGAGTCGGCCCCTTTCCCATTAGAACTGGCGATTCAAAACGAGGTCCAAAGGAGATGGACAAGATTCAATCTAGTCCAGGACCAGGAAGAATCCGATACAAAGAAATGAGGCAAGGCGTGTCATTCGGGCTTCTAGACATTTACTGTTCTTGGTGCTACACGTAAACTAAAAAGATTCAGTCTAAAGGAGATGACGGAAGTCAGGTACAAGTTTCCCCAAAGGAAAGGGCCAATGAGTACCGGGATGGAGTCAGGCCAACAGCCAACTTCTCAGCTTTTAGTATTTCACTCTGGACCAGTAGGACAGAAATAAGCACCCAGGATCAGAAATAAGAAGCAGCAACCCCAAGCTCAGGGGTGACTGGAATAAGGGATGTACATATAAAGCTACAGATTATTCCCAAATCTCATGTACATGTGACAAGGGAGCTTTATATGACTTGTCAATCCTGGGGGATCATGATCTTGCTAGCATGGGCACCATGGCAGGAAACTCAGACATCAAAGGGGAAGGCAACATTGGTCACGAAGACAGAGAAGTATGAGAGGGCTTTGTGGGTGGAAGCACAAAGATGTACTTATAACTCTCAAATAATCCCACCTCTCTCTTTCTTGCCCTCCAAGTTGCCATCTGCAGATGTATCTGCAATGCCAATGAGAGACTCCATTATGACTCTCCATTTAATGAGCCCTGAGTAATTTGGCAACAGATGTAGGATTAACACACATTGTTTAATGGTGCTCTGATTAAACTTAATGAAATTTCAAATTTCCAATCCCATTGCACAAGGCACAGAATGGAGTCAGACCTGCCTTTCTCAGGAAGGATCCCTCAACATTCAGACCGCTGAGGACTCTTCAGAAATTTTGGTTGCCTCTGCCTGACTTGACAACTGCATCTTCTCCCTGTTTCCCATTACAACATCACTCTACATATTCCTCCATTTCCAAGGGTCTGCTGTAAAGGTCTGTCCCACTGCAGCCAGTTCAGAGAACACCTGGCCATGGCTAGTCATTAACCCTCTGCCCTCACCCCACTACTTCTCATGGGACCCAGGTTTCACTAAGTTCCCCGGTGTGCTGTGCCAAAGCCTTCCTCTCTACTCTCCCCCACACTCATCCCCCAATCCACTCCTAGGCCACAGTGCACTTGGGGGAAATTCAATCCATATGTTTCCTTTTCTTCCTACAGAACGCATCCAGCCATTGTTTAAAGAGGGAGGCAACAGCCAAGAAGAGCCATGTGAGACCTCTCTTGGCTTTCCAATCCTTTATTAGGGAGCAGGGAAAGAAGGACTTTGCCAAGAGCAAGTCTGAAACATTTTGTTGGGTTTGGTTCAAAACCTGCAAGTCATGTTTCCATACAAACATGTCCCTAGGACTGAGTATGTAAGGCACTATTCAAGGGGTTTCTGGGATATGAAAGGGTGATAACAGCCACCACCACTACTGACCCAGCTCTAGGATGTGTGTGAAGGGAATCAGTTTGCAGGAGATCGTTTTACATTACTACCTTCCAAAGCTGACATACGCCATCTCTGAGAGTATAAACTCTTCCTAATAATGAGCACACACTACTTCAAAATCAATGCTTTTAGAGTTGAGTGGAACCTGAGATATCTATCAGGTGTCTCAACCATCTCCTTTTAAAATAAGAGAAAATGTAGGCTGAGAGAGGACAAGGGACTGGTCCAAGGTCAAATTGCTCATCAGTGTTTCACAAAAGCCAGAACTTCTGATTCCAAGTTCAGAGCTTTGGACTCAGTGCCTCATGCCCTGACCTGGCACAGATGCTAAGTCCAATATAGACAAGATATATTTTCATGCTTTAACCTTCCTGGCTTATTCCAGACCAATATTTTTTTTTTTTTTTTTTTTTTTTGCGGTATGCAGGCCTCTCACTGCTGTGGCCTCTCCCGTTGCGGAGCACAGGCTCCGGACGTGCAGGCCCAGCAGCCATGGCTCACGGGCCCAGCCGCTCCACGGCATGTGGGATCCTCCCGGACCGGGGCACGAACCCGTGTCCCCTGCATTGGCAGGCGGACTCTCAACCACTGCGCCACCAGGGAAGCCCGGACCAATTATTTTTTAAAGCTTTCTTTATTTGCATTGTCTACTTTTCTTGTATTTTTTTAAGGGGGGGTGTCATTCTTTGAACCCACAAGTTAGGGACTTCAAGGTTTCAGTAGAAACTCCTGCTCCAAGCTCCCCAACAGATCTCTATGTGGGCTCTCCTTAAATAATATTGAAGACAGGGAGCTCACTGCTCTCCGTAGTGGCCCATTCCACCTTTGGGCAGCTCTAGTTCCTGGAAAGCTCTTTCTTTCATTAAACAGAAATTTGTTTCTCCATCCTTTTCTCCACAAGCCTGTTGTTCCCGGGATCTCCCAGAGCTGCTTCCAGGAGAAGCCAAATAGGGATGCTCCACAGTTCCTATGGAGCGAGCACTGCCCCCTGCCAGTATAAAAGTACTGTTATCACAGTCACTCTGGGGCTTCTCCCCTTGCCCATAATCCCATCAGGGAGGGGCTTTTTTTAAATTAAGATATAACTGGCATATAACATTGTGTTGGTTTCAGGTGTACCAACATAATGATTCAATACATATACATATTGTGAATGATCACATAATAAGCTTAGTTAACATCCATCACCACAGATAGTTACATTTTTTTGTGTGTGATGAGAACTTTTAAGGTCTACTCTCTTAGCAACTTTCAAATATAAAATACAGTATTATTAACTATAGTCACCATGCTGTACATTACATCCCCAGGACTTATTTATTTTGTAACTGCAGGTTTGTATCTTTTGACCACCTTCACACATTTTTCCCACCACCCATTCCCCACCTCTGGTTACCACCAATCTGTTCTCTGTATCTATGAGCTCAGTTTTGTCTGTTGCTTTTTTTGTTGGTGGTTGTTGTTGTTTTTTCCCCTTAGATTCCATATATAAGTGAGATCAAATGGTATTTGTCTTTCTCTGTTTGACTTATTCCACTTAGCATAATGCTCTCAAGGCCTATCCATGTGCTGTGAATGGCAGAAATTTTTTCTTTTTTATGGCTGTATAATATTCTGTTTTATATATGTACCACATTTTCTTTATCCATTCATATGGATGGACATTTAGATTGTTTCCATGTCTTAGCTATTGTGAATAATGCTGTAATGGGTGCAGGTAGTTTTTCTAGTTAGTTTTTTCATTTCCTACAGATAAATTACCCAGCAGTAGAATCGCCAGATCATATGGTAGTTCTATTTTTAATTTTCCTGATTGTATTTTTTTAATACACACTGTGGCAGGTGAAGACCCAAGATTCTGTTAGCTAAAATTCAACTAGGAAATCTTAAGTGTAATATATCATGCTGGGATCTGAGAAAACACTAACAAGGATTTTGGTAAAAATTTAATTTATGAAATCACTATAATAATCATCAAATAAAATTGTAAAAATCAAGGTCCTTGTGTGTGTATTTTAAATTTTTATTTAATACACAGGTATTTGGCACCTTTTTATATACCAAGTGCTCTTCTAGAGTGCTAGAGATCTTCCAAAAACCAACAAGACTCATTGGCTCCTCCCTTTGTGGAGGCCCTTCCTGGTGACCCCTTTCAGCCTTAAACCTCCATGGCTCTAAAAAGGATTTCAGACCACAAGGGAAACCTCTGCTGAAAGAGGCAGATAATAAGGATAAGACAACGGGGCAGTTGTATGCAGGAGAGTGGAGGCAAGGTTGGAGGTTTAGAAAGTAGGTAGGAGATAGAAGTAAGTGGAAAAGATAGAGGCTGCATTCCTCTACCCTGAAGATAATACTGGTCGTGGAGCATGATATCATAGAAAGACCATGGATTTCAGAGTCAAGCAATGAAGTTCCAAACCCCAAATTCCACACCACTAGTTAGAGAAGTTGTTTAACCTTCAGCCATCAACCATTCTAAACCCCCATCTCCTCACCTATAGAATGAGGATAACCACACATACTTCTAAGGATAAAACCAGAGCACAACAATGGTAAAATTTCTGAAATACTTTAACCAAAATCCATAAAATTCCCATATAAGATGAAGCCCAGAAAGCAGACCACTGCTCTGACCTTCACTAGCCTATTCTGACACCCGATGGTCCTTTTCTACTTACAAGGGAGTCCTGGAGATTGGAACCTCAAAATAATCAAATCCCATGGGCTCAAGCTCCAGTTTGACTGTTATGAAAGGATATATCCCTTCCCCTCTCAACCAGTGAGCCTGGTTTCATTCTTCCTACACACACCTTGCCTCAGGCAAAGTGAAACAAATCCAGATATCAAGATGCTCCTGGGGTAGGATGGGGGGACACCCATCTCCCAGTGTGCTCATTTATTTGCACAGCTGCAGTCAATTAGGTGAATCCGTAATTGTTTTATACTTTTGCTCAACGTTTAATCCTGGAGAAAGAAGAATGGATTGTTGGTTTTCCTCTTTCATCTTTCAGTATTTTTGTTTTGTTTTTATTTCTTGTCATAATATTTAGATAGTATTTGTGTAAGGGAAGGCAATCATAATAAAATGGATAATCAAACAGAGTGCTCTAAGGCACATTTACAAAAGCCTTTGCCTCAGAAATGCTTCATTTACTCAGATAGTGGGCAGTGGAGGGCAAGGGAGAGTCTGTTTCTATGGACAGGGAAGTGATTCATTCCAATCAGCTAGAGAGTCTCTCTTTCAAAATGCTCCATATGTAAGATGTAGCATAATAAATCTCTTCAACAAGCAAACAGGAGTTACCATATGCCTTCTAGGTGCTAAACCCATGCTAAGGACTGGAGGTGTCAAAATGAATAAGAGATGAGGCTCAGGGCCAGGATTAGGGTGAGGCAAGTGAGACACTTGCCTCAGGAGTAAAATTTAAGGGGATGCCCCCAAAACTCAATTATCGAGATAAAAATTATTTTATAAAGCAATATTTTT
The DNA here is from genome assembly GCF_949752795.1 of Hyperoodon ampullatus. NCBI lineage: Eukaryota > Metazoa > Chordata > Mammalia > Artiodactyla > Ziphiidae > Hyperoodon > Hyperoodon ampullatus. Next base: position 48,417,977 of record NC_136915.1, read on the forward strand.
AAAAATAAAAACTGATGCAAAAAAAAAACCCATGGTGCACAAAATATCAAAGCTTTGGTATGATATTACTTTTAATTATTAGTTTACAAATGTATTTAAACTGCAAGAAAACTTTAAGAAAGTCACAATTTGGAGTAAAACACAAGAATGTTTACCTTACAAATCATGAAAGCAACCTTAGCACTGAGTCTAGAAAACAAAAGATGGAGAAAATACCAAGAAAAAATACATAGGAAGCAAAAGCCATATGAAACAAAACAATTATGAGAATAATCATACATGTTTTAAATCTCCCCTTTAAAGAATGAGACTGATATTAACTTCTAAAATAAAATCCCTTCATTTGAAGTTTGGGGATAAGATTAAGAGTAAAAATATATTCATTTCCTTTGATCCCCAAAATCATACTTCAGGGAACCTATCATAAGTAAAACTGAAATATGGAAAAAGCATCATTTATAACCAAAAAATTTAAAAGAACTCTCAACAGAATATTATTCAGTCATTAAAAATTATGGTTATGAAGACCAAGCAATGTTAAAAAATGACTGGACAACTTAATGAAGTGAAAAAACTAGGAAACATAAATGCATGCATGCCACAGTAACAACTACATTAAAAATGCATAGAAAGCAAAAACTAAAGGTAAACACACTAAAATTATAATAGTGATTTTATTTTGGTGGTAGAAATTTGATTGTATTTCCTTTCCTTCCTCCTTCCTCTTTCCTTCCTTCCTTCCTTCCTCTTTCCTTCTTTCCCTTATTCTCCTTCCTTCCTGTTTTTAAGATTGTATATTATGTTTTGTACTGTATATTATATTGCATCATTCAGGGTTCAGGCAGGAAACAGGTGGCATACTCAAAGAGATCATTGAAAAGTATTTAACTACAGGACTACTCTCAGAGGTGTGAGCAGGGTTAAGGAGAAGCAACAAAATACCTGGTGTCTAGCAACAACTAGAAGTTGTTACTATTCCTAAGTCAGAAGAATGAGGAGGGAGCAGCTTCTGGAACCAGGAGAAAACTGGAGCTGCAGGAGAAAGCTGTCCCATAGGAAGAACAGCCTCTATAAAACTGTAGAATTAAAGGGAATAAATATTTGCATCTCTCTTCTCCCTCCTTCCAGTCTCCTGCTAGTGGCTTCCATTGGCTGAACTTGGCTGAATGATAGAGAATAAGGGAACCTAGATGATGCAGTCTGTTGAGGTCAGCCTCTTGGGGTATGGAGCAGGTAAGGAGAAGGATGAAAAGTGGATCTGGAGGGACAAAGAGAACATACTCCACAAAATCACTGTATCATTTTATTTCTAAAATGGAAAAATGTATAAATTAAGAAATTGATTGCATTTGAAACTCACTTTCTCACCCATCAAATGCAGATAAAAGTAATTCCTACCTGATACAGTTATTGGGTAATCTCGAAAGTCAGCAATGTCTGTTAACTTGTTTTGTCAATATTATAATAATCGTTACTATATATATTTATGGTGATGATGATGGTGGAGCTTGTGGTGATAGCGGTGGCGATGGTGGTGGTGATAATGATAGTGGTGATGGTGATGATATATATATATAATGTATATAATGATATATAGTGTATATAATGGTTATGGCTGTCATGATGGAATTTGGGGTGGTAATGATGATGCTGATGATGGTGGCAGCATACATGAGTGTGAGGGTGGTGGTGATACCAATGCCAGTGGTGGTGGCAGTGGTTATATCATTAGTACATTATCCTATTACATGCAATATGAGTTTCATATGTTATCCTTAAAGCCATATCTTCTGAGATCAGGGACAATTAGATGGTAAAATATGGATCCTTCAGGGCCCATCTCTATGATATTTCTTTAATCCATAGAAAAACATAATTCAATCTAGGATACATTCACTAAGAAACTACTATGTGGGGTCTTCAGAAAGGAATGAAAGTTTCTACCTTCATAGCCTTTACAACCTGAGAGCGAGAACAGGAGGCAAACATACATTACTGCAGACCAGCATCCTCAGCTGTGAGCACCTTTTTTCCAGTGCCTAACCAAGTACCTAGGACATTAATAACCCTGAAAAATATTTAAGGAGTGAATGAAAACTCTACTAATTTTTCTGGAAGTCCAGCTTGATTGTATAGAGAGGATGATATTGAGTACTTAACTATTCTAACCCCTTCGTTTTAACTCAGTTAATCTTCTCAACAGTCTTATGAAATACATACTAACATTATTCTCTTTGTACAGATATGGCAATTAGAGTACAGATTAAGCAAATAGTCCTACATTGCACAGCTTAGCACGTGAGTAACTTGGGGTTCAAACCCAGAAACTCCAGTGTTGGAGCATGGACTCTAGCCCTAATGTCCTCAGAGAAAGCTTTATGGTGGAGGAGGCAGAATTAGATTTAAGTGTAGAGGATTCGGTAATGGCAGGAAAATCCTAGGGAAGGTCATTCAAGGCAAACGGAAGAGCATTCAGCAAAGGCCCAGAGGAAACCACAGAAGTAGTCTGAAGGATATTCTCAGAGATAAACTTCAGGAAGATAATCTGGAACTCAAGTTACCGGTGGATTGCATGGACTCATGATTGGAACGATGAAATAAAGAGAAAACAAGTTGGAATCAGTTATCCTGGATTCTTTAGGACCAACAAAGGATGTGGGGGTTTGTTTATTGGTTTTGTTTTTTGTTTTGTTTTATATTCAGAGGGAGCTCTCTCCTGGGTTACTTGCAAAAGTGAGCAAACTGGTGGGGATGGGGAGGATGCATCTTTGTAAATTTGATGCTCGTTTGGCCATCAGCCTAACCAACATGCCAGCATCTGGGGCAAGAAGCAGGAATGAGCTTGATGACAGTACTGTCTTACACATGGGGGGCAGTGATCAGTGTGGGAATGGGCGGAGGGGCTGCGACAGGGAGCAAGGAAGATCCAAGAGGGGAACAACATCTTAAGCCCAGGAAGGAATCGGGTAGGAAACCAGTGCCTGGCTAGGTTTCACAAGGGAGCATGGCCGGGCTCCAGCACAGGGCAACCTGGGGAAATTCCTCTCCAGTTTCCTGTTTCCCAGCTCTTTTTATTGGCTCAGTCCACCTGCTCCAACTCTGCCCTCTCCTCCAGCACCTAGAGACATAGCAGCACCTCTGATTGTTTCTGCTACATTAAGACTGGCTGGAAAATGTGAAAATGTATTCTACCTCAGGACAGGAAGATGAATGAGTTACAGGGAAATTATTTTTAAATCTCCTCAAAGTAAAAACTATAATGTCAGGGTGGTCAGGAACACAAAAGAGAAAAATATATATGTATATACAGGCAGGGAAACGCATGAGAAGAAACCACTGTGTGTGTGTTTTCATTTGGCTAGGTTTCGTTCAATAAAAATGTTGTCTGGGAAATATGCAGTGTAAGAATTTCTCTGCTGGCAACAAGTTGGCTGTGTTTGGGCTCCCTGCTCTGAACACCAGGGCACTTCAGATCAAGTACAGGGGCGTACGTGTGGTCACCTGCAGTAGGCCTTGCTACCAGTCTGAGCCAAGCATGTGGCTTGAATTCCTCTCCACTTTCCCTTGCTGTTCCATCCATTTTCTTTGACAGGCAGCCCGGGGACCTTGCTCTACCTCAGCCGAGTCACTTCACATCTTGTTTGCCTCAGTTTCCTCCTTATGAAATGGGACTAAAATGGCTTGTTAAACAGCCCTCACCGAAGTGAAGAGACCCGTCTTCACTGGGGGTTTGGGGGCAGGTGAGTGCAAGAATGGACCACTTACAGGTGCATGGGCAGGAGAGGGACATTTTCGGATGGGTGCTTCTCATAAATGGGGCAACTGGCACCTTCCAAATGCTGTTTGGGGAGGGGAAGTTGGGGCCCAAAGGAAACTGACAGCCAATGGATATTTAACAAAAGATATTTAAGTTACATTTACCACGGAGAAACACTCTAAACAAAAATAAGGGACGCATTCAATAGTATTGGTGTGATAATCATATATGAAGAATTTATTTTTTATAATTCGATCATTTAATTTGTATAAATATTTGGTAAGTTCCCACTGTACACTCATGCATTAACTTAGTACTGATGTGTAATAGTGAAAAAACAACAAATGGATACATCTCTTCCCCAACAAATCTTGCATTCCAGTGGTGGAGACAGACATAAGCAAATACATACACACATGCATGCATACAAGTTTTGATTGATGCTATAAAGAAAAAGAATAGAATTCTCTAAAGAGGACCCCAGGAGCTTAGTAAAGCCCACTCTGTGAAAGCAACATTTGAGCTAAGATCTGAAGAGTAAGCAAGAGATGGCTTGGTGAGAGTGACAGAAAGAGCATTCTAGGCAGAGGGAACAGCATGAGGTAGAAAAGCACTTGGCAAAGAAGAGGCCAAAGTATTTTAGAGAGCAGTAAGATGGGGCTGGAGAGGTGGGGAGAAGCCAGATCACACAGGATACCAAATGCGATGTTAAGATCTTTGGGTTTTAGTTTAGCTGCAATGGAAATTTACTGGACCACCTTGAGCAAGGGAACCGCATGAGCCATGAGAGTGGAAGCAATAAGACCCATTAGGAGGCTGTCACCACAGTCTGAAGAGATGAGAGAGGTTGACGAGAACTAAAGTGAGGGCAGTGCAGATGAGAGAAGTTTGGAGAGGAGTTTATTTAGGGTTAAAATGCAGAGGGTTTGGTGACTTATTGATGTGGAATGAAAGGGTAGAGAAGGGGGCAAGAAAAGCTCCTAGAGTTCCAGGTTGAGCAACTGGGTGGGTAGAAGTGCTATTTATGTGATGCGGAAAATGATGGGGAAGCTGCTTTGAGGAGCTCATGGTCCAACATGCACAAAGGACTCTAATTGCTTGAGTACCATGCTTGAGGTATACACAAAGTCTTACAGAAGCAGAAAGGAAGGAGCCTATGAATCTGGCTGGAATTAGAGGAAAAGGAATCACAGAAGGGGTGTCACTGGGGTTGGCTCCTGAAAGATGAGGTGTGCTTAACAGATTGAAAAGGGAAGACAGATCTTCTAGGAATAGGAACAGCATTTTAAAATATATATAATAATGCCAGTCCTGCAAAGCGTTTGAGAGGATTAAGTAAGATAATTTACATGGAAATACCTAAAACTTTGGTATTTGTGCTTTGGAATTTGCTGATGGTGTTTACACCATTGTCACCAACCCGTCCAACAGCCAGTGTTGTACATGTACATCTATCTGATTCTTCATCAATCAATAGGAGAATAAAACTGATTGGCTTCCCTGCCTCTTCCTAATACACCTGAGATACGTATATGGAATGATGAACCCCTGCAGGGCTAGTTACTGAAGGCTGCAAAAAAGGGAATTACCGCTGACCCTTGAACAATATGTTTTTGAACTGCATGAGCCACTTATAGAGTTTTTTTTCGATGGTGAATACTACAGTACTACACGATGAGATCCCCAGCTGGCTGAATCTCTGGACACAGAACCACAGATATGGAGGAACCATGGATACATAGGGCCGACTATAAGTTATATATGGACTTTCAACTGCACAGAGGGTCAGTGCCCCAAGTTGTTCAGGAATCAACTGTAATGTATAAGGCTAGCTGTTTTTAGGCTTGGCCTTTTTAATTATATTCCTTTACATTTTAAAGTACAGTTTATTTTGAAAATCCCATTCTCTCCATTTGTCTATATAACCCCTTAGCAGCCAGCACAGGACCTAACATAAAAAGGTGCTCAACAAAAGTTAACTAAACAATATGAATTGGTAGGCCATTTATGGGTTGCCTCCTATTTTCCAGAGACTATATTAGTCTGAGGGCATAGAGACAGTTAAAGCAAAGGTCCTGTCCTCAAGAAAGTCACAGACATAAATCTAGAGGAATAAAAACATATGCACACGTACTCACACACAGCATGATAAATGTGTCCAAATAAATATATATAGTGTCTCTCCCACCCGCCCCCACCAAATTCAGAAGTTAACAGAATACAGCCAAACCAAAATATTTTTCAATCCATAAGTATTTGCAGGCTTGAAATTGCCAAAGCAGAAACTTGAGGGTACAAAATCAGACTAAAGCACAGTCAGTGGAATTCCTTGAAGTTACCCATAAATATTCGCCAAGCTTTCCTGAGTCCTACACCTAGTCATAAATCCCCCTGCTTCTTTTCAAGAACTTTTACACTTGATCAGCGACTGAGGGTGATGTTTAAACCAGGCCATTTGGAATATTTGATTTTCATACATAGTTTTAAGCTTTTAATTTCCACTCTGCAAGCCGGCTTGGATTTTCCCTACCCTGAAACAAATCAGGATTTCCAAGACATGAAAGCAGGCTCCAAGCACAGAAGGGCTTTCTGAATATTCAGCCTGGTTGAATTGCTCAGTCAGGTCATATGTACAAACAACTTAACGTCTCACCTCATCTCATTCCTGTGGGGGGCGGGATAGCCTAAAAACCTGGCAGCTAATGTGGTGAGAGAAAAATACTCAGCACTCAAGATCAATCAGTCAAAAAGAGGCAAGAGTCATTCATCAAAGGATAGAGGGACAAACTCAAAGATGTTGTGAAACATTTACCCAACCAATCTGAAACTAATTGGTCCCTCTACTTAATCTCTTTCTCCCCTCCTTGTCAAGCCAGTGGCCACAGAGCTGTACAGGGCCAGCTAGCTCTTAGCAGTGGAATGGATGATGTACACAGGATATTGCAAATATATCACAGAATCAGAGACTGTTAGAGCTGAAAGGGTCTTTGGAGTTCATTTAGACTGGTTTGAAGAGTTAGTTCTAGGGGAGCAAGAAGAGCCCTGGGCTTGGTCAGATTGGGACAGGGTTCTAGCCTCCACTCTTGTTATTTCAAGCTATGAGCTCTTAGGGAAGTCATTTCAACCTGTCTGAAAATTATATTCCTCATCTGTCAAAAGGGAAAAATGGCTTACTCATAGGGATTCTGTGAGGGTACGATAATATAAGTAATTGCACCTTGGAAGTACCACTGACCATATAAATAGGTGAGAAATAATAATTATTATTATTTACTTTTATTATTACAAAGAATCCAACAAATGCTACCTGAATCCAATCAGTAATAATCAACTAGTCTTAACTAAACCTTCACCTAACTGATCTGATAGAATCAATAGTTTCCATTCATTTTGTAAAAGATGGAGTCACACCATAGCACAGAGGATGTCCGATGCTAGTGGATTGGTCCCTAGCATATCAGGAACCAACCCCCACCCCCCAGTTCAGTGATATGCTGATCAAAAGTCAATGATATTTGTTCCCATACTCTTTATTCTAATTGTATTTCTGAAAGCCATTATAAAAATTAATTAAATATCATGTAAACAAAAAATATGTGTTTTTATACAGATATTTGTTGTTTATATAAAAATACAGATGATTTCTATATAACAACTGTTTAAAGACTATGTGGTAAAAGACACTATCATCAAATTAGTAGCGAGCAAAACCACTGTAAAAAACTAGAAGAAAATTATAAAAATCTAGAAGGCTTACACATTCAAGTTTCTTCAAAATGTCCTTTATATCCTGTTTCACTTTAAAGAAACTGAAAATATTAGCGCTTATGAGCACACCCATTCAAGAGAGTCGACTGTGACTCTAATCAGTGGACCCACGGCCCTACTTTGAAAGATTGTCATGTGAATTTTGCATTGATATGATTCCCTTCCTAACTAAATCTAATAACTAACCAACTCCCTGTCCTAACTGACTTGTAGGTAATTATTTGTTGTCATTTATATACCTGCCTATCTGCTGATCTATAGGAGCTCTGAATATAAATCATGTTTAATGTGAGTTCTTTGCCATTGAGGAACCTACAATCTGATTAAACATTAGTAAAATGTGAAATACTTATAGTTCAATCATGGACACCCAATTTAACCTACAATTATCCTCCAAGGACAATGGTACCAAAGAAAAGAGAGTTAGATTTTTCAAAATAGTTGGAGCATTATTGTTTCTATCTGACACTACCATAAACGGCCTGGCTTTGCCTGTGATCCTGTCAAATGTTTCAGGGATAATGCTTCCTTATTATCAATTCACCTTTAGTGCTTGGAACACAGTAGGTTCTCAATTGGTATGAGCAATTGTTATGAAAGGTGTGAAGAAAGAGAAACATACACAGGACTCTGAGATGGGATTAATTAAGAGGGGGAAATCCAGGAGGCAGAAAGAGATTGAGCAAAGGCCTAGGAGAGGGATGCATCCTGGATCCATTTGTTCTTGTAAACATCTCTTGAGCACCTTCTTAGACATCATGACCTTTCTACCTGTATGCCAGAACTGACCTGGCTTGTCCAGCCCAAACAATGGGATTTTAAAATTTGAAGTAGTTGCCATCATTTACAAATCAGTAGATTACATGTACAGATTAGCAGTTTTTCCTAAAATATCAGAAGGTCCAGCGACACTAGCATTCCCACATGGAAGCAATGGGCAGGCACTTTCCTGTATAGTGACATTTTCCTATAGATAAGACATGACCACATATGTCATGGTCACCATGGCTCCCTGGTTGGCTTCACTCATTAATGTTCCTGTGTGCCCCTTTGGCAGTTCTGGTTTTGATGCCTGAGTATGTGTCTGGCACTGTGGTGATGCTGGGTCCCTACCCTGGAGGGGCTGCAGAATAACAGGAAGTGATCCAGGTGGCAGGTGATGTGAACCTCAACAAAGAAATGGTTATAGGAAAGGAAACAAATATATGTATCCCAGACATATGTCAAAGCCTGAAATCATGGAAATCAGTGAAAGATCATGTCTAGGGAAAGGAGATGCAGAGTTTAAAGTAATTTCAGGGATTGTAGCCCAAAACACCAAGAGAAAGGTGACTAAAATGGGATAATTGGGGAAGAAATTGGAAGAGGAAGGAGAGAGGAAAGGGGGAAGGAGTCATAAAGGGAGGGAGAAAGGGAAGGGGGAAGGAGTCATGAAGGGAGGGAGAGAGGGAAGAAGAAAGTATTTAAGTGGCTACTCAACCAAGCATTTTCACATCAGCTGGTTTTAAAGGAAATATTATGATAAATTTTGGACATACTGAGTTTTGGAGCTAGCACAACTTCCAGGAATGGTTTCTGATGGGCAATAGCTAAGAAAACAGGAAATTCATCTCTTCGACCATTTTTAATAATAAAAGCAACAATGATGAAAACATCTAATCTACATTGAACATGTACTCTATGCCAGTTACTATACCAAACACTCCCTAGGTATGAGCAGTCTTTTGCAACCTTCCCAACAATTGTGAGAGCTAGCAATAATAATAAAAATGATAAATAATAATTGCTAATAGTGAGTTCAGAGTCACCGTGCCAGATGCTGTTCTAAAAGTTAATACATATATTAACTTATTTGATTTTGAGAACGTCCTTGTGCGATAGGTATTTTGTCTACATTTTACGGATGAGAAAGCTAACATCAAGTGGAATTAGGTAAATTTCCCAAGATTACACAACTAGTGAGTAATGACGTTGGACTTCCCACCCAAGCCTGTCTGAATCGTAGTTTAAGCACTGAGCCATTACGGTCTAACACTCTGTGCCAGGAAATATTTTTGGCACTAATGACTCAAATAATAAAAGAGGATAGGCAGTCTCTACCCTCAAGGAACTCACAGTCTAAAGGGAGAGGCAGATGAGCACAAACACTGCAGGCTAATCCTCAAGACAATCTTAGAGATGCCTGCGTACCAGGTGCTCTGAAAGCAAGAGGTAGGGGAGCTGAACCTGCCCAGTGGGAGGAGGGCAGGCAAGTAAGTCTTCACAAAATTGCAGCACAAGAAGCTGATTCTGGAAAGATGGAGACAAATTTGACAGGCAGGGAAGAGAGAAAAAAATGGAAAAAGGCATGGAAGTATGGAAGTTTAAGTTTATGATATTCCTTCTTTGGGGAATATCAAAACATTTTGGACAGCTGGGAATTTGTAAATGTGGAAAAGATCAAGGAATATGAAATGTCAGAGCATGCAGAGCTAGACTGAAAGCCTTCAGTGTCATGCTAAGCAATGAAGGGATGTAGAAAGCTAATATTTCTTGTGAGCACTGTTATACACAAGGTGTGCATTTTTGTCCTGTAGGTAATGGGGAGAAATTGAAAGAGTAATATGCTCAGATCTGTAACAGAAAAAATGTCCCTCTCAGGCAACCACATGGACACTGGATCGTAAAATGGCTAGATATTTAGAGAGGGTGTATTTAAGAGACTGCAGCGATAGCCTGGGTGAAAAAGGATGAATCCAGAGGGTAGAGAAAAAAGGGTAAACTAAAGAGAAATTTCAGAATTCTTTTGCAAGGGTAATGTATCCTCTGGCTTTCAATTAATCATTTAAATCATAATATGGTGGGATAACTTCCACAAATTCAATTCATTCTGGCTATGCTGAATTAACTTGTTGTACTCAACCACAAGGAAAGTTGCTATTTTTGTCTCTTTATATTTATAACCATGATCAAGCTCTTTCCACAAAGGATTTGAGGTGCCTGGAAGATCACTAAATGAAATGCAGTCTCTGACAAGTGGATCCTTACTGAAAGAACTGATCTGGAAGCAGAAGTCAGCCTCTCTTGTCAAATTAGACAAGTTCAAGTTGAAGATATCAAGAAACATCCTCTACGTCAGCTCAAGACTCCAAGTTGCTCCCTTCCTTTGTCTGGAGAAACAAATGGTGAGAAAGTGTCCAGTTTGCTCTACTGCTAAATTGAGTGTTTCACTAGGAAAAAGAGGAAACACTGAAAGCAGTGATGAGTTTCAAACAGCACTTGCACACACTTTCCTGGAGACACTTAAAATTATATAAGAAGACGTGTAAATAAATCAAAACTTTAAACAAGACAATACCTTAATCCCAAAACAGATGAATTCTTAGGAATGTGAAGCATATATATATCACATTTAGCACAGAGTATTTTTGACCTCTTAATCTCACTTAATTCTTTTCAAAACAACCTGCAAAAGAGTCTGGGAAAGAATTATTATCTCCGTTTCACAGATGAAAAAAGCTAAAGGTCAGAGCTTGAAAATGGCTTCCTCAGATTTGCACAACTTTTGTTGTTAGTGACAGAATTAGGTTGAACATCAATTTTACTAATACTCATTTTAAGGAAAATGGAGTAGAATAAAAATAGTAGGAACTAATATTTAGAGTGGTCACTATGTGTCAGACACTATGCTATGTACATTATATGCATTATCATATTTAATTCTCAAAGCACCCCATGATAGAGGCAGTATCACTGTTTCCATTTTACAGATGAGGAAACTGAGGCCAGAGAAAATGATTAAATCAAGGTCACACAGGTAATTATTGGTGGACCAAACCTAGGCATCCTGTGTCAAATCTAGCTCTTAACCAAACAATCATCTATTTAAATCTCACCTCTGCAATTAACTGTCTAGCCCTGGCCAAATTATTGCATTGTTGGACCCTCTGTTAAACAAAATTATGTGTTTGTATCTGTGTGTGTGTATGTATTTGTGTATGTGTGGCCTGGTTCCACATCATAGTCTTTGTAGGTCACCAGTAAACATTATTTCCCCCTGTTTCAACCATAATACATTGTCACTAGACATTTTTATGACAGAAATAACCGTATTAGTTAATCTAACACAAAATGGCAGCATTTGTATTGATAGTGGAAAAAAAAAGAACTATACCTTAAACTCATCTTATAGTCATATTTGACTGCTAATCTCAAAGCTTTCTCCCAGTTCTTAGGGTAGAATTAAAATTTCCTTTTGAGTAGGAAACAAAAACTACACTTGTTCATAAAATTAATTGTCTTGCCAAAAAAAGCCCATTTGTTATGGAATTCCCAAATGACTTAGGCACATTAAATCTGAGTTACTTAGTAATACTATAGTTTAAATAAGTAAAATCTTGTTAATCAAAGATAGGTCCCAGAAAATTCTCCTCCAAACACTGCAGGCTTTAGAACCTCGAAATGGAAGCACTTGAATTTGAAACTATGCCATGTTTGAAAGTCAGAGCTCAAGTCTCATGGATTCCAACCCTTTCAGGTAAAAGTGTCCCTTTTTAAACATAAAATAATTTTTGGATCTACCCCCTGCCATAATGAGAAAAATAGTGATATTAGTTTATGTTAATTTTAAAAACTATGGTTATAAAAGTAGCTGTGTATTCACTCGTGTATAATTTGTAATTTATTCATCCTAACAGTATAATACACTTCCATAAAAAAATAATACTTTGAGATGTTAGACATTTTTTTAGCATACAGATTCTTGTGCTTATGAGTCCCTTTCAAAAAAATCTATAGCCTCTCACAGTGATCCACAGGGTGGAAACCACTGTTCTAAAATATTAGGATTAGAAGGGACGTTTAATGTTACATAAACTATCTCAGTACCTAATAAATGCATCCCAATGCTAGGCATGTGTTATCTGTTTGAACACACTCAAAGACCTGGGAGGGAGGAAGCTGGAGTAGAGGAGGTGTGGCCAAAAAGACAGGGGTGTGCTAAGTACCTCACAAAGTAGTTGATCTATGCTGCTGTGGAGATATTAGGAAACTCTTTAGAGTTGATCTATGCTGCTTAAACGTCTCATGTCCCCTGTATCAGTCAGGGTCTCCTCAGGAAAATCAAAACCATACCAGTAATTTCAAATAGTGGGTGATGGGTAGAGGGTGGGAGTAACACAAGCACCTCATTGCAAAAGCATTTGAAGGCAAAGGAAGTCACGGGGCGGGGGCAGTGATAAATAACGACAGAGGTTAGTTTCTACCACCTACAGAGCTGGAGACACAGAAGGAAGGAGGTGATATTAGCAGAGCCTAGGAGCACTCACTGCAGAATGAGCAGCTGCTGAGCAAGCCGGCAGCCACTGCTCCTGCTGCTACAGCTGCCGCTACCTGATCACCTGATGCCTATACCCCTGAAGCCCCTCACCTCTGGCAGTCACCGGCAATCACCCACCAGATCTACTTCTGCTAGATCTACTAAAGGCCGCTGCAAGACATAGACACCCATTTCTCCCAGAGAGAACACCAGAAGCAGAAACAGAAGAACAATGACCTTCCTCCATACCTTCCTCCTTTCTCCATTTCTACCCCTGTTTTATAGTCTAATTCCTCCCACTGGTTAAATAGACAAGGAAGCCAGCCATCAAGGGAGTTGGTCAAGTGTAACTTGCAGAAGTCTGGCCTGCTGTGGTACAAACCTGGGCATGGGGAATGTGGGAGGGAGGTGACAGCAAAAGGCAAATGATCAGCTTAATTCAACCCTTCAGCCACCCAGATCCACTCTCACCCTTTTAGTCATATTCAACTTCCATCAATAGCAGAATCATGATTCTACCTAATATGATGAACCTCTTTCTAATACAAATACCCTCTCATCTTTTTCAAAAAACAGACAAGTAAAAGCCTTGTCAACTACCATATCCATGAGTCAATTCCATGGAAATTCAGTAACGTTAAAACTAAATAGAAAGGCAACTACCACCAATACTCATCATATAAAACATTATAAAATATTAAAAGTAAGGGAAAAACAAAAAAAGAGAAAGAATTGGTATATACACACACAAACACACACATACACACAAACACACATCAAATGCAAGAAAAAACATAGATAAAGCTGCTTCAATCTTTGCTTCTATAATGGGTCATTTATTTCATGTTTGATATTTATCTCCATTCCTTTGCTCTTGACAAGCACTCCAATGGAGAGACTCAAAGCTCACATATTGTTATTTCCCATCATGGTCAGCCCTCCTAAATCTTGGTGTAGCACCTTCTAGAACTAGCCCTGAAAAATGAGAGGAAATGGTAAACACTATCCTCAATTTAGATAACTGTGACTTTGACATTCAATAAATATATGACTTTATAAACTACGTATCCTTGGTTCCTCCGTATCTACTATTCTGCATTCATGGATTCAGTCAACAGTAGATCATGCAGTACCACAGTATTTACTATTGAAAACAATTTGTTTATAAGTGGACCTGCACAGTTCAAGCCTGTGTTATTCAGGGGTCAACTGTATTTTCACTTCTCCTTCTCCCTTATTTTGTGATACTCATATTTTACCTCTGCATACATTAAAACTTCACAATACACTATTACATTTTTTATTTTAAATAATCAGTGTTCTCTTAAAGATGATTTTTTTAATGGGAAAAAAAATATTTTCTACTTACCCAGCATTTCCAGTGCTGTTCTTTCATCTTGTAGATCTCAGTTTCCATCTGATGTCATCTGCCTTCAGACTGAAGAACTCCCTCTAACATTTTTCATCATGCAGGCCTGCAAGTAACATATTCTGTCATATGAAAATCAATGAATTTGCTAAAGTTGCAGGATACAAAATTAATACACAGAAATCTCTTGCATTCCTGTACACTAACAATGAAAGATCAGAAAGAGAAATTAAGGAAACAATCCCATTTACCATTGCAACAAAAATAATAAAATATCTAAGAATAAACCTACCTAAGGAGGCAAAAACCTGTACACAGAAAACTATAAAACACTGATGAAAGAAATCAAAAATGATGGAAACAGATGGAGACATATACCATGTTCTGGATTGGAAGAATCAATATCATGAAAATGACTATACCACCCAAATAAATATACAGATTCAATATAATCCCTATCAAATTACAACGGAATTTTTCAAATAATTAGAACAAAAATTTTACAATTTGTATGGAAACACAAATGACCCCAAAGAGCCAAAGCAATCCTAAGAAAGAAAAATGGAGCTGGAGGAATCAGGCTCCCTGACTTCAGACTATACTACAAAGCTACAGTAATCAAGACAGTATGGTACTGGCACAAAAACAGAAATATAGATCAATGGTACAGGATAGAAAGCCCAGAGATAAACCCAAGCACCTATGGTCACCTAATCTATGACAAAGGAGGAAAGAATATACAATGGAGAAAAGACAGTCTCTTCAATAAGTGGTGTTGGGAAAACTGGACAGCTACATGGAAAAGAATGAAATTAGAACACTCCCTAACACCATACACAAAAATAGACTCAAAATGGATTAAAGACCTAAATGTAAGACTGGACACTATAAAACTCTTAAAGGAAAACTTAGGAAAAACACTCTTTGATATAAATCACAGCAAGATTTTTTGACCCACCTCCTAGAGTAATGAAAATAAAAACAAAAATAAACAAATGGAAAAAAATAAACAAATGGGACGTAATGAAACTTAAAAGCTTTTGCACGGCAAAGGAAACTGTAAACAAGACAAAAGGACAACCCTCAGAATGAGAGAAACTATTTGCAAACGAAGCAATTGACAAAGGATTAATCTCCAAAATATACAAGCAGCCCATGTAGTTCAATATCAAAAACAAACAAACAAAAAAACGCCCAATCAAAAAATGGGTGGAAGACCTAAATAGACATTTCTCCAAAGAAGACATGCAGATGGCCAAGAGGCACATGAAAAGATGCTCAACATCGCTAATCATTAGAGAAATGCAAATCAAAACTACAATGAGGTATCAACTCATACCAGTCAGAATGGCCATCATCAAAAAATCCACAAACAATAAATGCTGGAGAGGGTGTGGTAAAATGGGAACCCTCCTGCACTGTTGGTGGGAATGTAAATTGATACAGCCACTATGGAGAACAGTATGGAGATTCCTTAAAAAACTAAAAATAGAACTACCATATGACCCAGCAATCCCACTACTGGGCATATACCCTGAGAAAACCATAATTCAAAAAGAGTCATGTACCCCAGTGTTCATTGCAGCTTTATTTACAATAGTCAGGACATGGAAACAACCTAAATGTCCATCAACAGAGGAATAGATAAAGATGTGGTACACACATACAATGGAATATTACTTAGCCATAAAAAGGAATGAAATTGGGTCATTTGTAAAGATGTGGATGGACCTAGAGTCTGTCATATAGAGTGAAGTAAGTCAGAAAGAGAAAAACAAATATCATATATTAACACGTATATGTGGAATCTAAAAAAATGGTACAGATGAACCTATTTCCAGGGCAGGAATAGAGATGTAAACATAGAGAATGGACATGTAGACACAGGACTGGAAGGAGAGGGTGGGATGAATTGGGAGACTAGGATTGACATATATACACTACCATGGGTAAATAGGTAGCTAGTGGGAACCTTCTGTGTAGTACAGGGAGCTCAGCTCAGTGCTCTGTGATGACCTAGATGGGTGGCATGGGGGGATGTCCAAGAGGGAGGAGATATACATATACATATAACTGATTCACTTCGTTGTTCAGCAGAAACTAACACAACATTGTAAAGCAACTATAGCCCAATAAAAAAATAAATAAATAAACTTTAAAAAAAAAAGAATGGGGGCTTCCCTGGTGACGCAGTGGTTAAGAATCTGCCTGCCAATGCAGGGGACATGGGTTCAAGCCCTGGTCCAGGAAGATCCCACATGCCGTGGAGCAACTAAGCCCCTGTGCCACAACTACTGAGCTTGCATTCTACAGCCGTGAGCCACAACTACTGGGCCCACATGCCACAACTACAGAAGCCCATGCACCTGGAGTCTGTGCTCTGCAACAAAGAGAAGCCACTGCAATAAGTCTGTGCATGGCAACAAAGAGTAGCCCCCGCTCACCACAACTAGAGAAAGCCTGCACACAGTAATGAAGACCCAAGGCAGCCAAAAATAAATAAATAAATAAATTTATTTTGCTTTTCAATTTTGCAAGTTGTTTACTCTCTCCATTAGAGCCCATAATATTTTAATCATAATTATTTTTAAATTTCCAATCTGATCATTTGAAAATCTCTGCCATAGCTGAGTCTGGTTCTGGTATTTGCTTTCTCTCTTCTTACTGTGTTTTTTGCCTTTTAATGTCTCTTCTAATTTTTTGTTGATAACCAGACATGATGGATCAAGTAAAAAGAAATGAAATAAGTAGGCCTTCAGTGTGAGGTTTAATGTGTATCTGGCTAGGAGTTAGACTGTGTTTAATATTTGTTGTAGCTGTAGATATCAAAGGCTAAAATTTCCTCTGATGTCTGTTTCTGTCTCCCTTGTTTTGGATTTCCTCAGAGACTCCTTCTTAAATAGGGTCTGAGGCTTGCAATTCTTTTAGTTGTAATCCTCTTTTATTACACAGTAGCCCAATTAACATGGTGGTAAGTGGTACAGGCTCCAGCAACAGGCTTCTGCTCCTGGGCTACTTCTCCCAGTAAGCTGGATTATTTGTATTCACCTATCTCTCCAAATTTTCAGGGTGGCAGTTTACCTTGTGACCTCAATTCTCTCATCAGTCTAAGACAAGTTGTTGATTTTCAGTTTGTTCAGCTTTTTTCTTATAAAATGGGAGTAATGACTTTCAAGATCTTTACATATCAGACCAGGTACCAGAAGTCTCATTGCCTTCCATTTATGAGGATATTTTTTTCCTGGATATAGAAATTTAGTTTGACAACTTTTTTTTTCTTTTAGCATATTAAAGAAATTGTTCCATTGTCTTCTGTCTTGCATTGTTCCTGACAAGAATTTGGTAGTCATTCTATTTGTATATAACGTGTCTTTTCCTCTGGCTGCTTTTATTTTCTCTTTATTGCCAGTTTTCAGCAATTTGACTAGCATGTGCCTTGGTGGTTTTTCCATTCATGTGTGTTTACCCTGTTGAAATTATTGGAAAAATTTCGACATTTATTTCTTTAAATAATATTTCCACCACCACTTACCATATTGTCAGGGTCCCTAATTACATGAGTATTAAATTACTTTATGCTTTCTCAATGTCACTGAATCTCTGTTTATTTTATTTCTTATGGCTTTTTTCTCTATGTTCTCTCACTTGGATAGTTTCAGGCTTGCTAATCTCTTATTCTGTTATTAAGCCCATTCATTAGATATTTTATTTACAATATTTCATTTTTCATCTCTCAAATTTCCACTTAATTCTCTTTATATCTTTTATTTCTTGACTTGCATATTTCTATTATTCTTTAAACCCTTGAAAATATTTATAATAGTTTTAGAGTCTTTGTCTGCTAATTCCATCATTTCTGTAACTTCTGGGCTTATTTCTACAGATTGACTTTTCTTCCAGTTATGGGTGCCATTTTTTGTTACTTTGCACGTCTATTAAAATTGTATTGGATGCTGGACACTATAAGCCTTACATTATTAAATATTTGGCTCTTATTGTCCCCCTTTAAAGAGTGTGAAAGTTTGTGTTGTCAGGCATTTAATTTGTTTGTGAATCAACTTGACACTTTCAAACTTTATTTTTAAACTTTGTTAGGGCAAGTGAAGAGTACTCAGTTACTACGGCATAAACCTTCTTGGGTCTCTACAGAATGGCCTAGATATTCAATAAGGTCTCTGCACTCTGGCATTTAGAACTCCCAGCCCTTTGAGGGCTCTATGAATTGTTTGGCTTATACCTCCTTGGTACATAGTTTTTGCCAGATACTTTTTCTTTGCTTGATCTCAGAGAGTCTCACTCTACACATGCACAGGATAGTATTCAGCCAGACTCAAAAGGACCCCTGTGCATTTTACTGGATCTCTTTCTGGGCTTACTTCCCTCCTCTATGGTACTCAGCCCTGCAATTCAAGTCACTTAGCCCTCCCTCAAACATCTATCTGTTTCTTCAACTCAGTGAACCTGTGAAGCTTTGCTTGGGTTCCCCTCCCTGTCCCACATTTCAGAGAATGCCTCCAGTCTGAAAGCTGAAATGATTGTGGGGTTAACCTCATTTGTTTATCTTCTCTTATGAAGCACAATTCCATGTTGTCCAATGTCTGAAAACAGAAGAATCATGTATATTGTTCAGTTTCTCTAGTTGCTTATGACCAGTGAACTAGTCTATTATACTAATTATAAATACTTCTAGCATTTCATTCTAGCAAAAAAGTATATAGCTAATTCCACATGTTCTTTTATGCATTAATGTAACAAACAGCTATTAAATACCTAACAAGTTCCTGGCGCTGTTCCCCAGGAAAAAGCAGAATGGTAACCTGGGAAAAAGTCTAACATCTGGAGTCAAGAGATCTGGGTTTCAGTCTAGGTTCACTATTTGCTCACTTTGTGACAAGTTATTTAAACCTCTCTGAGTCTCATTTCCTTACTGTTAGAGCAGGATAATGTTATGCCTACTTTGCAGGATTACTGGTAAAGCTACATATATTGTATGTAGAACAACTGGCCAATTCTTGGCACATAGCCTGAACCTGATTGATTGCAATTATTATTTTTATCATATATGCTATGGAAAGAATTGAAGGTACAATAAATCAGCAGACTGGGGTGAAAGAAATGCCTCCACTGGAGGCTAATAATAACACTATGCCTGAAAGTAAAGGCATAAACTGGGAGACATCCAAGAGAAAGAAAGAACAATGAAAATTGAGAGCTTAAAGAAATAAACTTTCCCTCTCTGGTTAAGTAAGGGAGAGTCTCAGAGTATGCAACCTGAGAATTTCAGAATAAGTAATACAGGCACACTCAGGCAATGAAAGGCAGACCAGCAGCTACTGATAAAGAAACTGGATTCCTTAAAGACAGAAGATGGAGCACCAGAAATGATGGGATCTCTGTATCAAGAAAGTAACTCTAGCATAGATGAAGATTGATGGGAAAATGCCCTCAGTGTCACTCTCCATAAATTGGGTGGAGAGCCACAGGTAATCTGAGATTTCATGACATGTGGATAAAAGATTTTGCCAACTTTATGGGCCAAACATGAAAATAATAGTGTTTCCAGTTCATCAAACTTAGTAGCAAAATCCTTTGATTTGAGTATGTGTTCTATTTTTCAGAACTAGTTAGGAGAGCTGCAAGAAAAGATTGAGGGTGAAAGAGGGGTAAATGTTAAATCATAAATAATCCATGCTACTAATTAACTGGAGATTGAAATGAAAGAATGAATGATGTGGGTGTTAAGCTTTACATCAGGCCATTTCCCAACTTACACCAAAATTTACTTTTTGTGCTTTCCACTTCAACATTATTTTTCAAAGTAACCTTAGCAAAAATGTGTTCAAATAAATTAACATTGTGTTAACTTCCTTGTGTTTGGATTTCTCTCCTCTAATAGGATGTAAAGGCCTTGAATTCAATCAATGATGACTTATTTTTCTTTATATCATACCAGCATCAAATGCTGATATGTTGGCCTATAATAGATTCTCAATAAGTGTTTCAAGTATTAAAGTTTGAATGAATTAATGAAGGGAAAGAAAATCAAAATTTCTGACATAATTAGCAAGAAAAAAAATTATGAAAGGGTGATTTTTTTCAAATGGAGCAGACTGTTGAGCAATCAGAACTCTGATGCTTATTAAAGTTGGGGCACATTTTTGTACGAAGCTTTTAGACAAATCATCTCCCTCTCCCTTCCCTCACCCAAATTAGCCATAGAAAATACAAACAGTCATGGTTACTGTGAGAAGAACTCTCAGAGGCACTAACAGCAGGAAATAAACTAGGACAATCTGTGGGATGAGAACTCGATGAAATTTGGGACATTTTATATAACATTCTCATTTTGGTTGGTTTTGACTTTATTAAATTAAAATTTTAAAACACAAGGCAATATCAATGAATACATTCAGGCATAAATAGGCCATGTTAAATGATATTCTATAAGGGAATCTGTTTATGTGATTTTGTCCTCCAACTTTATTAAAACAATCAATAGGGTTTATTTATCAGTGACATTCCTGGGATTACTCCCTGAAGTGGATTTCTTTGAGAGTGACCAAATTACATTATTGAATAGAACTATATGTTGTTTTCTATGTGGTTAATTTAAGAACAATTATCGATACATATGACATATTACAAACGAAAGTAATAATTGAATTGGTTTAAAAACTACCTGACTTAGAGCCAAAGAGTCCATCATCCAACCTGTTCTGAATTCCTTTATATGCATTGACCAAGTTCTACGGCACTTTATTACACCAAGGTGTCACTTTTGGTATCAAGGCCTTTACTACTATTTAAGCAGACTTCTAATTTCTGTGATCATCTACAACTGCTCAAAGTTTAACTACCAAATTGGTATCAGTGTACTTTAGGAGATAAGGTGCCATACAGAGACATCCTCTAAAATGTCTAACACTGGTTACTTACCCTAGGGACAGTATCCTTCTTTATTTCCTGGTCCTGCAGTATCATTTCCTTCTGGTCTATGTGCCCTATTCTCTCTGTAGTCAATATTTATTTTTATCTGAAACCAGTAGCTCTCTGTGATGCCTATGCTCTAATAGTGTGAGAAATGCTTTAAAATTATCTTCATGTGAATAGTAACATCTTGACCAGCTCCTAAGCCTTAAAAATTTGCATTTTCCCAAGTAGACAAAAATAAATGAGGGTTCCTTTTTAGGTTTGATTTATATTTAGTAAATGTACAATACTAAATGCATAATAGGGTGAGTTTTGACAAATGTGTACACCTGTATAACTGACATTTCTATCAAAATATAGAACATTTCCATTGCCCAGCAAGACCCCACATGCCCTTTCACCAGGCAATCTCCCATGTCAGAGAGAGCCATTCTAAAATTTATTTCCTTTAATAAATTAGTTTTTGCCTGTTTTAGAACTTCATATAAATTGAATTATACATAACGTACTATTTTTTACCCACATTTTTGGCTTAGCATAGTCTTTGAGACTCTTAACCATGAAATTCATTCATTGCTGAGACTCCATTTACCTGTCTAGACAAAAGGGTTGTTTCCAATTTGGAGCTGCTATGGATATTCTTGTACGAGTATTTTTGCAGACATTTACTTTCATTGCTCATGGAAATATACCTAACAATGGACTTACAGGGTCATGGGGTAGGTGTGTTTCAATTTTACAAGAGACTGCCAAAACCTTACCACAGTGGTTTAGTGCTGCTGCTGTGTGCTGCCCGGATTCCCCCTTCTAAGACTAAAGCACATATTCCTTCATCTGCTAGAAATGTTGGCAGCTGACAGCTCTGAGCTAAATCCTTCTCTGGGACTTGCCCTCAGCTGCAGAGAGCCATCTCACCCAAGGAAACACAGGGCTGGGAACAGGGTGAGGCAAGAAGATGCCTAAGGTGCAAAATTTAAGGAGGTGCTCACTCTGAGGTCCATGCAAGTGTGGCCTGCTGTTTCTCCTGCCAACATATATCCATACATGACTTCAGAGTCTCTTTAACCCTCTTCAAGGCTAGACCTATTATCAAATGAAAGGTAGAAACTTTTAGTTATTACCATCAATAATCACTTTTTCAATCTGTAGAACATAATACAGTTTACCAAGCATTTTCATCTGTATATTTTCTTTTTATCCTTGGATGAAGCTTAGCAGGTCAAGAAGGGCTTACAGATAGAGACTTGCTCAAGACATTGACTTTGCCAATAACCAAGCAGAATTGAGTCCAAGTCCTAACATGTCACAAGTACCAACCTTATCTATAATTCCCTTCCCTATATGCTATAAAGCCTTTCCTGGCAATATTGGTTTGTTTGCTTTTTTTAAGGGTGAATGAGTGGAAAATGCATGGGCACTGATGGCTTACATAAACTGTCCTTCAGCCAAAATACAAGACTATGGCAAGGCACATTGGCTCTTCATTAGCCAAATTTCTCTGAAAGCAGTGATTTCTCGAACATGTGAAAACCACTTTTCTCGTTATATGTAATTCTGTTTCCTCAGCCTGCGCTAAACTATTGATCAGTAGACCTAAGGTTGACACTTGTACTTTAAGGACTATGTCATTTTATGGAAATTATATCACTTGAGTTTCAACAGAGTTTCATTTGCCCCATCTTTGAAACTGGTTCCCAGAATCTGTGATTTCAGAGATTATATGTGTTGGGGGCTGTGGTGTGAAAGCTACCATACTATTCTCACTATCAGTCTGTCATTTCATGACAAAATAAAGGATAATCCTTTAAAATGAAGATATTCAGCTGATGAGATGGATGTAAATGCCATCATGACTAAGCCTAAGCTGAGAACTGGTCTTTAGGAATCCCATATCTCTATAATCCTTCTAATTTCTGAAGTTATCAACCTCTCTGAAGGCAATATGAGAGTGTTTGTTTTAAAAAAAAAAACATGGGGGCTTCCCTAGTGGCACAGTGGTTGAGAGTCCGCCTGCCGGTGCAGGGGACACAGGTTCGTGCCCTGGTCTGGGAGGATCCCACATGCCACAGAGTGGCTGGGGCCATGAGCCATGGCCGCTGAGCCTGTGCATCCAGAGCCTGTGCTCTGCAATGGGAGAGGCCACAACGGTGAGAGGCCTGCATACCGCAAAAAAAATAATAAATAGATAAAAACTAAATAAATAAAAAATTTAAAAAACATGGTCCCTTTGTGGTAGACAGCAGTTCATAATGTTTCTGATTTTCTGGGGGAGTTTATTAAGCAGTTTGCCACTGGGAGCTTGACACCAGAGAGGAGGCCCAACCCAAAGAAATCTGGTGATTAAAGACAATGTTTGATTGCCAGCTTATTTTGCTTGGGAGCTATCCACATCCAGCAGAGCACCTGAGGTTTGAAGAGCCCCACAAACAACACACTGCTCCCAGAGCACTGTGAGCCCAGCAAGGCAGACTTGATCAGTAGCAGGTAATGGCCCTTGCACTTGATGGTTGAAGTAGGAAGTAGGCCTTTCATTCACAACAATCAGTTTTAATAGCAGAAAGCCTAAAAAGACCCCTCTGACAGGGGAAGAGTGACAACTAGCAGTTTTCAAGCCTTATTTGACAGCAAAACAATTTAACTTCACTCTTTAAATTTGCTCTTCTCCCAATTTACTTTTTTAAAATGTAGGGTGTGAACTGTTACAGTAATAAGTAAAGCTTTATGCTATCCTTCATGGTTTATGAACAATGTTTTATATGACTTTTCATTTAATCCTCATTACAATCCGTGGAAACGTCTATTCTTTTTTCATGGAGACACTGAGGCACAGACCAAGGAAATGATTTTCATAAAACCACATAGCCAGAGACCAGTGGCATCAAACTATTTGCCTGGACTATAATCACACTAAGTTAAATGTCTATGGGTAGACACCAAATCTGCATCCACAGCACCAATCCCAGTGCCCAGTATGTGAAAGGCACTCAATAACTATTTTTGGAGTGAGTGAATGAATGGATGAATAATTATACTAAGGAACTAGAGTGTAAGATTTATCTTGCGTTTTAGCCATCTTTGACTAGATGTCATGGACTTCCTAAGAGCCTCAAGAATAGCAAACACGGAGATTTAGCTGGACAAGATCAACTTCCTGTTTTTACTTATTCAATACATATGTGCTGAACAACTACCACATGAAAGGCAGGGTGTTAAATATTATGAAAATTTTACTAGAATATGTATGGTTCTTATTCATCTACGTCTGAAATACTGTTAGTGAGTAGAAGAATCATAATTTTCCTACACCCTTTCCACCTCTTCCTCCCACATCATATGCTGCCTGCTTCCCACATCAATAAGTCCAGAAAAGGCAAGCATAAGCCTATAGAGACAAAATTAATGTTAAGATTTCCTGTTACTCATCCCAGATTTCCATGACAGTCAAATAAACAGGGAAATAATAGAAAGGTATATTACTTTTTCTGGTATATTACTTTTTCCATCATGACCATGTTTCTGGTAAATTATATGTCTTATAAATCAAACGCTTTGTTCTACTGACAGTAAAATTGGAGAGTTTAATTTTCATTTATAGTCATCTTCAGTTAGGAATAGTTCCTAACACAAAAACTTAAATTAATAGTTCTCAATCCTGAACACACTCACCAAGGGAGTCTTAAAAACATACAATGTGGGCTTCCCTGGTGGTGCAGTGGTTGAGAGTCCGCCTGCCGATGCAGAGGACACAGGCTCATGTCCCGGTCCAGGAAGATCCCACATGTCGTGGAGTGGCTGGGCCCGTGAGCCATGGCTGCTGAGCCTGTGTGTCCGGAGCCTGTGCTCCGCAATGGGAGAGGCCACAACAGTGAGAGGCCCACATACCACAAAAAAAAAAAAAAAAAAAAAACCATACAATGCAATTTTCTGAGTTCACCCAAGATCCACTAAAACTGAATATCTTAGTTTTATTTTCAAATTGCTTTTCCAAAGAAGAGAAAGTTAGGAGTAAGTATATAGTTTTACTATATGGGAAGCAAAGAAATGAGGAGGTAGCTGGAGGGGGATGTGGAGTAAAGGGAGGATTATTTTTTAAGATGAAACATCTAACACCATGTTTATATCCTGATAGTAAGATCCAGGTCAGGGGGAGGGAGATGTATTAGTGATTCAGGAGAGAGTGTAACCCTAGAGGCAAGTCACTGAGTAGGTAGAAGGGGATGGATCCAGTGCACAAGGAGAAGGGCTCACCTTTGAGAAAATCATGAATGTACATCTATATTAAAGGAAAAAATGTATGGCTGGATGGGAGATGCTATGGTGAAAATATGCAAAAGTTCTACTTTCTCAATGAAACTAGAAGCAAGGTCATGAAGAAAAGAGTGGGGGAAAAGGATAGACATATGCTGCAGGTTTGAAAAGAGAAAAATTACATGAAATTCTTACCTAGGAAGGCATGGTCAAGACGGAAGAGTAGGAAGACCCTGAGCTCACTTCTTCCAACAAGCACACCAAAATTACAACTCTACTTGCAGAGCAACTTTCTATGAGAATGACCTGAAGACTAACAGAAAATACTTTTCACAACTCCAGATATAAAGAAGGAATTACAATGAGATAGGTAAGAGGGGCAGAGACATGGTATAGTCAAGACCAATATCCTGGTAGGTGACCCACAAATGGCAGGATAATCACAATTACAAAATTTCTCCCCAAGGAGCAAGGAGTCCGAGCTCCACATTGATTTCCCCAGACTTGGGGAGCGGGGGTTTCAATAAGAAGATGAGCCCCTTGAA
The DNA here is from genome assembly GCF_949752795.1 of Hyperoodon ampullatus. NCBI lineage: Eukaryota > Metazoa > Chordata > Mammalia > Artiodactyla > Ziphiidae > Hyperoodon > Hyperoodon ampullatus. The sequence continues at coordinate 48,443,890 of NC_136915.1, forward strand.
AGCCAGTCAGGCTTGCATACAGGAGAGCCAGAGGGCTGTAGGAAACAGAGAATCCACTCTTAAAGAGTGTGCACAAAAGTTCACATACTCTGAGTTCCAGAACAGATGCACTAATTTGAAAGGAACCTGGGTCTGTCCATTTGCTGATCTTGGAGAGCCTCCCAGAGAGGCAGGAGGCAAGTGGGACTTCCCCTGGGAATACAGACACTTGAGGCAGCCATTTTGGTTAGCCCATTCTACCACAAGGACACAGGTACTGACAATGGCCACTTTGGAGCCCTCCCTCTAGCCCATAAATGCCAAGGGCTTACCTGCTCACCAGTGGGTCAGCACCAGTCCTGGAACCCCATGGACTGAGCAGCTAGCTGCACAGGAACCAAAACCCACCTACCAGTGGCCCAGCAGCCACCACACAAGACAGAACCAGGCAGCCAATCAGGCTGGGGACCAGTCCTGCCTACCAGTACACCCACAGTAGTCAGCCCTGCCACAAAAGAAGGGCCCACACAGCCCACATAGAGGGCATCTCTGGAGCATATAACTCTGGGGACTCAAGAGGAGTGGGATGCTGGGCCCCATTGTATGTCTCCTACATAAAGCCACTTCTCTAAGATCAGGAAATGTAACCAACTTACTTAATATAGAGAAATAAACACAGAGATTTAGGCAAAATGAGGAGACAGAGAAATATGTTCCAAACGAAGGAACAAGACAAAACCCAAGAAGAAGAGATAAGCAAAGTGGAGATAAGCCAAAAAAGAATTCCAGGTAATAATTATAAAGATGCTCAATGAACTTGGACAAATGGATGAACTCTTTCTAACAAAGGATAACCAAAGAGAACTGAAGAATACTATAACTGAAATAAAAAATATGCTAGGAGGAGTCAACAGTAGGTTGGATGATATAGAGGAACAGAACAGTGAACTGAAAGACAGAGTAGGATAAATTATTCAAGTGAACAGAAAAAAGAATATCTAAAAATCAGGATAATTTAAGAGACCTCTGGGACAACATTGAGCATATTAACATTCACATTTATAGGAGTCCAAAAGGAAAAGAGAGAGAGAAAGGGGCAGAGAATGTATTTGAAGAAATAATAGCTGAAAACTTCCCCAACCTGGGAAAGGAAACAGACATCCAGGTCTAGGAAGCACAGAGAATCTCAGACAAGATGAACCCGAAGAGGTCCACACCAAGGCACATTATAACTAAAATGACAAAAATTAATAATAAAAAGAGAATCTTAAAAGCAACAAGAGAAAAGCAACTACTTATATACAAGGGAACACCCAAAAAATCATTAACTGACTTTTCAGCAGAAAGTTTTCAGGCCAGAAGGGAGTGGCATGATACATTCAAAGTAATAAAAGGAAAAAAACCTACACCTAAGAATATGGGGCAAAGCTATCATTCAGATTTGAAGGAGATATACAGAGTTTACAGACAAGCACAAGGTAAAAGAATTCAGCACCAGTAAACAGGATTTACAAGGAATGTTAAAGAGACTTCTCTAAGCAGTAAAGAAGACCACAACTAGAAATATGAAAATTATGAAAAGAAATTTTCATCAGTAAAGGCAAACATAAAGATAATAGATCAACCACTTATAAAGCTAGTAAGAAGGTTAAAATACAAAAGTAGTAAAATAATCTATATAGACACAATAAGTAGTTAAGGGATACACCAAATAAGATGTAAAATATGATGTAAAAAACATTAACATAGGGGAGGGGGGAGTAAAAACACAAGGTTATTAGAATGCATTTGAACTTAAGAGATCAGCAACCTAAAATTATCATATATATGTTATATAAGAACCTAAAATAATGTTATATATGAACTTTAGGTAACCACAAACCCAAATATATAATAGGTATGTACACAAAATAAGAGAAAGGAATCTAAACATAACGCTAAAGATAGTCATCAAATCACAAGAGAAAAGAGAAAAAGAAGAAGAAATGAAGAGAACTACAAAAATAACCAGAGCAGAATCAACAAAATGGCAATGACTACATACATATCAATAACTACTTTAAATGTTAATGGGCTAAATGCACCAATCAAAAGTGAAAAAAAAAAAGACATAGAGTGGCTAAATGGATACAAGAACAAGACCCATATATATGTTGCCTACAAGAGACTTACTTCAGAAATGATAACACACACAGACTGAAAGTAAGGGGATGGAAAAAGGTATTTAATACAAATGAAAATGAAAAGAAAGCCAGGGTAGCAGTACTTATATCACACAAGACAGACTTGCAAACAATGACTTTAGCTAAAGACAAAAAGGATATTACATAATGATAAAGAGATCAATCCAACAAGAAGATATAACAATGGTAAATATATATGTACCCAATACAGAAGGACTTAAATACATAAAGCAAATGAACAGAAATAAAGGGAGAAATTAACAGTAATACAATAATAGTAGGAGACTTTAACACTCCATTTACATCAATGGACAGATCGTCAAGGCAGAATATCAATAAGGAACCACTGGCCTTAAATGACACATGAGACCAGATGAACATAATAGATGTATATAGAACATTCCATCCAAAAGCAGCAGAATACACATTCTTTTCAAGTGCACATGGAACATTCTCCAGGATAGATCACATACTAGGCCACAAAACAAGTCTCAATTAAATTTAAGATTGAAATCATATCAAGCATTTTTTCAACCACAATGGTATGAGACTAGAAATCAACTACAAGGAAAAAACCTACAAAAAACACAAGTATATGGAGGCTAGACAATATGCTATTAAACTACCAATGAGTCACTGAAGAAATCAAAAAATACCTGGAAACAAATGCAAATGGAAATACAATGATCCAAAATCTTTGGGCCAAGCTAACAAGTTTTAAAAAGGAAATTACAGCTTCTATAAAAGTGTAAAAGTCTAATCTCAGGGTACAAGAAAAATCTCAAATAAAACCTAACCTTACACCTAAAGGAACTAGTAAAAGTAATGAACAAAACCCAAAATTAATAGAAGGAAAAAAGGAATAAAGATCAGAGTGGAAATAAATGAAATAGAGACTAATAAAACAATAGAAAAGATCAATGAAACTAAGAGCTGCTTCTTTGAAAAGAGAAATAAATTTGATAAACCTTTCACCATACTCATCAGAAAAAGAGAGCCCAAGTAAATAAAAAGAGAAATGAAAGACAAGTTACAACTGATACCACAGAAATACAAAGGAACATATGAGATTGCCATGAACAATGACACACTGATAAAATGGACAACCTAGAAGAAACGGATAAATTCCTAGAAATGTACAATCTCCCAAGACTAAATTAGAAAAAAATAGAAAATATGAATAGACAAATTACCAGTAAGGAAATTGAATCAGCAATTTAAAAACTCCCAACAAACAGAAGTCCAGGACCATTTGCTTCCCAGGTGAATTCTACCAAACATTTAAAGAAAAGTTAACATCTATCCTTCTCAAACTATTCCAAAAAATTGAAGAAGAAGAAACACTTCCAAACTCATTCTACCAGGCCAGCATCACTCTGATACCAAAACCAAAGACACCACACACACACAAAAAGAAAATAATAGGCGAATATCACTGATGAAAATAGATGCAAAAATTCTCAACAAAATATTAGCAAACAATTCAACAATACATTAAAAGGATCATATACCATGATTAAGTGGGATTTATTCCAAGGATGCAAGGGTGGTCCAATATTCTTGAACCATCAATCAATCAATGTGATATACCACATTAACAAATTGAAAAATAAAAATTATTTGATAATTGAAATAGAGGCAGAAAAATCATTTGACAAAATTCAACATCAATTTATGACAAAAATTCTCAACAGTGTGCATAGAGGGATCATACCTCAACATAATAAAGGCCATATATGACAAACACACAGCTAACATCATACTGAGTAGTGAAAAGCTGAAAAATTTTCCTCTAAGATCAGGAATGAGACAAGCATGCCCACTTTCACTACTTTTATTCAACATAGTATTGAAAAGTACTAGGCATAACAATCAGAGAAGAAAAAGAAATAAATGGAATCCACATTTGAAAGGAAGAAGTAAAGCTGTCACTATTTTCAGGTGACATGATACTATATATAAAAAACCCTGAAGATGAAAAACAATTAGAACTAATAAATGAGTTCAGTAAAGCTGCAGGATAAAAAATTAATATACAGATATCAGTTTCACTTCTATACACTAACAACAAATTATCAGAAAGATAAATCAGAAAACCAATCCCATTTGCAATTGCATCAGAAGAATAAAATACCTAGGGATAAATCTAACTAAGGAGTTAAAAGATCTGTATTCTAAAAGCTACAAGAAACTGATGAAAGAAATTGAAGACAACATAAACAAATGGAAATGTATATGATGCTCACAGAGTGGAAGAATTAATTGTGTTAAAATTACCATACTACCCAAGGCAATCTATAGATTCAAAATACTAATGGCATTTTTCACAGAAATAGAACAAATAATTCTAACATTTGTATGGAACCACAAAAGGCATGAAATCGTCAAAATCTTGAGAAGAAGAACAAAGCTGGACACATCATGCTCCCTGATTTCAAAGTACACTACAAAGCTATAGAAATCAAAACAGTATGGTACTGGTACAAAAACAGATCAGTGGGACAGAATAGAGATCCCAGAAATGAAGTCACACTTAGGTGTCAATTAATCTGCATCAAAGGATGCAAGAGAATGCAATTGGGGAAAGACGGCATCTTCAATAAATGGTATTAGAAAAATTACATGCAAAAGAATCAAACTGGACTACTTTCTCACATCATATACCAAAATAAACTCAAAATGGGTTAAAACCTTAAACATAAGACCTGAAATCATAAAACTTCTAGAGGAAGACATAGGCAGTAAACTACTTGACATCAGTCTTAACTTTTTTTGAATAGTCACCTCAGGCAAGGGAAACAAAAGCATAAATGATCAAATGGGGTTACATCAAACTAAAAAAACTTTTTCCAGGAAGGAAACTATGAACCAAATGAAATGGTTGCCTACTTATTGAATGGGTGAAGATATCTGCAAACAATATATCTGATAAGGGGTTAATATCCAAAATAAACAAAGAACTCATACAACTCAACATCCAAAAATAAGCAACCCAATTTTAAAAGGACAGAGGACCTGAATAGACATTTTCCCTAAAAAGACATATAGATGGCCAACAGGCACATGAAAAGATGCTCAATATTATTAATCATCAGGGAAGTGCAAATAAAAAACACAATGAGTTATCACCTCACACTGTCAGAATGACTCTTATCAAAAAGACAAAAACAAATGCTGGCAAGGATGTGGAGAAAAGGGAACCTCTGTGCACTGTTGGTTGGAATGTAAATTGGGGCAGCAACTAAGAAAACTGTAAGGAGGTTCCTCAAAAAATTAAAACTAGAACTGCCATAAGATCCAGCAATTGAAATTTTGGGTGTTTATCCTAAGAAAACAAAAACACTAATTCAAAAAGATATATGAACCCATATGTCCTTTGCAGCGTTATTTACAATAACTAAGATATGGCGGGAACCTAAGTGTTCATCAAAAGATAAAGATAAAGAAGATATCTTCTAGATAAAGAAGATTATCTGTATATAGGAAGATCATATTATATAGGAATAATATATAATATAGTATAATAATAATATATTGGAATACTACTCAGCCATAAGACTAGAATGAAATATTGCCATTTATGACAACATGGATGGACCTAGAGGATATTATGCTATGTGAAATAAGTCAGACAGAGAAAGACAAATACCATATGATTTTACTTATATGTGGAATCTAAAAAATAAAACAAATGAATAAACATAATGTAACAAAACAGGAACATACTCAGAGATACAGAGAACAAACTGCCATAGGAGAGGCAATTGGGAGAATGACTGAAATAGGTGAGGGAGATTAAGAGGCCCAAATTTCCATCTATTAAGTAAATAAGTCATGGGGATGTAATGTATAGCAGAGGGAATATAATCAATAATATTGTAATAACTTTGTATGGTGACAGATGATAACCTGTCAGACTTAAAGTGGTGTTTATATTGTAATGTATAAAAATATCTAATCACTATATTGCACACCTGAAACCAATATAATATTGTAAGTCAATTATACTTCAATAAGAAAAGAAAGAAAGAAAGAAAGAAAGAAAGAAAGAAAGAAAGAAAGAAAGAAAGAAAGAATTGTTACCTAAGAAATAGGATAGTGACTGAAATAGGAAATTATGAGGCATGCAAACACCACAGCAACGAAACTGACAAAGACCTACCCTTATGGCACTTACATTCCTATGACAGAAAAAACAAGCAAACAAACAAACAATCCACCTAATGTCAGATAAATGCTATGAAGAAAATTAAATCAGGGTAAGGGCATAATGGGGTCAGGATACCCCCAATAGGGTTGTCAAGGAAGGCTTCTTGATTCTATGACACTTGGAGAAGATCTGAATAAACTGAGGGAGTAAGACTGGTTGAGTAGAGAGTGATTATTCTAATAAAAGAGAACCCCAGTGCCAAGTCCATAAAGGAACATGCTTGATGTATTCAGGAACAAGTAGATGAATGTAGCTGAAATGGAGTGAGCAAGGGGAAGAGTGAGGGGATGTAAAGGCAGGGAAGAGGCCAAGAGACAGACTGAGATGGGCCTCATAGAGCATGGTAAGGATTTTGAGTTTATTCTACATATTTAGGGAAGCAGCTGGAAGGGTTTAATCAAGAAATTAATGATCTGTCTTTTTTTTAAAGAATCCCTCTGCTGCTCTACTGGGAATAGACTTCAATGGCAAGTGTGGAATCAGGAAGACCAATTATGAAATTGTTTCAATAGTTCAGGGGAGAGATGACGGTGGCTTGGGAGTAATAGCAGTGGAGTGGTAGGAAGTGGTCAGGTTCAGAATATATTTTGAATATAGAACATAATAAGATTTGTTGATGGACAGATACAAAGTGTGAAAGAGAGAGTCAAAGGGAGGATCAAAGATCACTTCAAGTATTTTGGCCGGAGCAATGGAGCAGATTACAATGCCATTCACTGACACAGAGAACTTTAGGGGAAGAGGGAATCAAGAGTTGTTTCAGCATTTTTCACATAATATTACCATTATTAATATATGTGACTATCACTCCATTAGATGATCAGCCATCAGGGCAAGACCACGAATTCCCCAAAGCCCTAATACCTAGACCAATTTTTAACATATGATAGTGAGATAGTGTGATATAAGAAATGTATGTTTAATCTTTGTCCAGGCACAAGAGCTTCTGGGACCCTTGGAGTTTCTTGAGTGATAAGGGTAAGAGGAGAATCTTTTGTTATTCATGATTAACCCCTTTCAGCCCCTCCTGGATTTATGCTAATGAGGTAACTGGTTGCTAGGGGCTCCTAGATGGCTTCAGGATATGGGCTAGCTGCCAGAAAGACCAAGGGATGACTATAGGGTTGGAGTTTTCAGCTCTACTTCCCAGCCTCTGGGGAGGAGAGAGAGGCTGAAGACCAAGTTAATCACCAATGGCCAATCACACCTACGTAATGAAACCTCCATAAAAATCCCTAAATGGTGGGTTCAGAGAGCTTCCAGGTTGGTAAACACATTGAGGTGCTGAGAGGGTGATGTGCCTCAAGAGAACAAGGAAGATCCCCAACCCCATATTTTGCTCTAGGCATCTTCCCTTTGGCTGTTCCTGAGCTGCATCTTTTATAGTCCTAGTAATAGCAAGTAAAGCACTTTCCTGAGTTCTGTGAGCCTTTCTAGCAAACTATCAAATCTAAGAAGGAGGGATCTGTGATAACCCACAACTTTGTAACCAAATAAGACAGAAATGTGAGTGAGCTGGTGGCCCAATACTTGGCACGGGCATCTGAAGTGGATACTAATTCTGGATAGTTAGTGTCAGAAGTGAATTGCATTGTAGGACACCCAGTTGGTGTCTGAAGAGTTGGAGAAGTGTTTGGTGTGACAACAACCCATACATGTTTGGTGTCAAAAATGTTGTGAGTAAAAACATAACAAAGGTAGATCGTCCTTAAAATTCATTGAACAAATCTTTATAATATAGTCTGTTAAAGGGTTAACTATTTGCCAAGAATTTTATTATTGATATGTTCTAAGTCATGGGACCAAAATGTAACTTTATATCCCATATGAGAGGTAATTTAAAAACAAAACCAAAAGCTTCTTTTTAAAGGACTTACAAAATAGACAAACTTTTGGCAAGGTTTATTTAAAAAGAGAGAGAATGCATTAAAAAAATTATTAGGAATAAAAGTAAAAGTATCTATTGATATAGATTCTGAAAATCATAACAGAGTAATACCAATCATTTTAAAACTTAAATATTGGACAACTTCTTAGATGAATATAACAAACAAAACTGAGAAAAATGAATGAAGTTTCTTTAAAGTAATTTAATATAATAGATTAAAAAACTAATTATAATAAAATAGATAAACAAACAAGCTGAATCTATTTTATAGATAATGTCTATAGAGATTTCAAGAAACAAATAAGCTATATCTCATAAACTATTCCAGAGAATAATAAAAAATTGAAAAGACCCCTAACTCATTTTTGAAAATACAAACCTTGAAAAAATTCTACATAAAACAGTAACTTTCATTCTAAGTAATCTATACATTCAGAGTCATAAACTTCACTATTATCAAAATCCAAACAAGAATTTTCAGAGAACTTAACAAGCTGATCATAAAATTCATACAGAAGAATAGATGGCCAAAGTAACTAAGACAAAATGGAAGAAGGAAAATAATGAAGTAGGATTCATTTAGCTGCATATAAAGACTGGATAGCATCCTGCTGAACTGTGGTAGGAAAAGATTTCTTAAGACAAAAAAAAAATACAAACCATAATGAGAAGATTAAGAAAATTCACTGCATTTAGATTAAAACCTTTCATATGACAAAAGATACCATAAAATGAAAAATCAAGCTAAGGACTCAAAAAATATATTCACAACACATATAACTAAACAATAATTATTATTCAGAATATATGAATAGATCTTACAAATTTTTATAAAGACAATCCAACAGAAAAATAGGCAAAGAATATAAACTTTTGGCTCATAGGGAGCAGGGAAGCTGAATTACAGGCTTATAATAGACATTCAAATATTATTTACTAGAATTCAGATTATCAAAATTAATAAATGATTTAAAATCCTTAATAAATGAATTTAAAATACAAATTAAAACAATGAGATATTAATTTAGAGTATTAAGATTTACAAAAGTTAATAAATCTGGTAACACTTATGTTGGCAAGGATTTGGAGAAGAGAGATACCTAAACCTTATTGATAGAATCATTCATTAATACCATCACTTTGGAGAGTTATTTGACAATACATGGTAAAAAGACTCATATACTCTATAACTGAGAAATTCTGCTTCTGGATTTCTATCCTAAAAAACAAAAACAACAGCAACAATAAAACTATCTTACACATGTCCAAAGAGACTTGTACAAAGATGTTTATTGTAGAACTTTTTGGAATTGTCGAAAAGTGGAATCCCAACTCTTTCTTAGTGGTGACAGTAGGGGGATGGATACAAATGGAGGAGCATTTGTGTAACATAAAATAATAACAGTAATAATACCTATATGTTATGGGCTGAATTTCATCCCTCTCAGATTCATATGTTGAAGCCCTAACACCCAGTACCTCAGAATGTGATTGTATTTGGACATAGGGCCTTTAAAGAGGTGGTTAAGTTAGAATAAGCCTGTTAGGTTGGGCCTTAATCTAATCTGACTGGTGTCCCTACAGGAAGAAGAAAGTTGGACACACAAAGAGACACCAGGGATACCTGTGCACAGAGAAAAGACCATGTGAGGACACAGAGAAGACAGCCTCCTGCCTCATAAGAAACCAAACCTGCAGGTATCTTGATCTTGGGCTTCCAGCTTCCATAATTGTGGGAAAGTAAACTTCCACTGTTTAAATCACACAGTCTGTAGTATTTTGTTATGGCAGCTCTAGCAAACTTATTATACCATTCTATTCTATACACTAACTGCATGACCTCCTTAATCTTTATTACAATTCAGTGATATTGATGTTATTATTCCCATATGACATATGAGAAATGAAGACTAAATAAATTGAAGATTATGTAAACTGCTCAACTTCATATGCTTAGTTAATAGTAGACTCAGATTTTAAACCCAGAAAATCTGATAAGAGTTGAGTTCCTAAGATGATATTAAATCACTTAAAATGAATAAACTAGATCAAAAAGTCCTCAGAGATAAATGCCAAAAATATAATGCTGAATGTAAAAAGCATTTAGCAAAAGGATACTTCCAATATATCAATTATGATCATTTTAAAAACACACAAAATAGACGTTACACCTTTGAAAAAAAAGGAAGGAAGAGGGTTGGAGTTAACTATGTTTCTTTCTTTCCTTTTTTTTTTTTTCTTTTTAAGAGAGAGCCGAAACAAATATGTCAAAATGTTAATATGTGTTTAATCTTTGTCAGAGATAATAGGTATCTGCTAGGTGATTTTCTCTACATAAAGTGTTTCAGAATTTTTAAAATATTTTCTTTCTAAAAGGCATAATATATTGCTTTAAACATCTTTCTTTGTGATTAAGTCAGGCAGTAAACCCTTTGTCATAAAAGAGCAGTTCATTCTTTCATATAAACAGTGAAGAAAACGTTTCTTGTGTGTTTGTTTGTTTTGCAATTGGAATATTAAAAGGCCAATTTTCTTTAACATATGTTGGTTGTCTTGCAAAATAGTCTGGATCCCTTTACAAGTCAGGTTGCTGAGTTGATCATACAGTGAAAGACCAAAGGACGTGATTAGAAACAGATGTGACATTTAGAAAGCTTTCACTGTAAAAAGCAGAAAAGAGACAAAGATGGAGCCAGCCGGGGCATGGTTGAAGGGCATAGTGTACTTCCACAGGCATCCCCCTGCCCTTACTAGAGAGAAAGCTCATAGCCACCCACCATCCCAATTATACAGAGAAGATCATTTTCCTCCAAATACACAAGAAAGAATACTGATTCGGGAGCTGGTTGCTCTGAGACACAATTAAGAATCAGACCAGAATCAGTGGTTGGAATCTCATGTTGCCTATTTAGAAGGAAAAAAGCATTAATGTAGGATTTATACGCTGGAAAGCTCTCCAGAAGCTAAAAGACAGTGGTAAAAGAAATAAAGCATCTTAAGAAACCAGGGGGAGTTATGAAATTAACTGGGTAGACTAATTTTTGGGACCCTGGTAAAAATCCCTATAGATCAATTTGCTCTTTTCCAAAGGAAGCACTATTACTGTGTTTTGGGGAGACAGTTCTCACGTGTCTCTCCCATTTCTGCACGTCTTTTGAGCAGAGGCACTGACATCTTTTGTTCTGAACTAACTTATCAAGGATATTTATACAGTAAACAACCTGAGAAAATATAGTATCTCCCTCAGGAGCGAGAGGTTTGTTGGCTGTCCAGTATAAAGCTGATTCACTTTGATATACAGCAGAAACTAACACAATATTGTAAAGCAATTATACTCCAATAGAGATGTTAAAAAAAAAGATAAAGGTTTCCTGAACTCAGGATTTCTCAGCTGTGAAGCAAACCCACTCTGTACAGCACCCACCTGGGTCATGCCACATCACCCCCAAGGGATTTGGAAGTAAAGGGGAGCCAATGAAGACAAAAAGATCATGCTGCTTGCTGTATTGTGAGTAATAAGTCCTTCATCTCTGATCCAGGAGTATTGTGACTTTTGTTAGCATCCATGAAGCTGTGGCAGAGTAACCTGTATTAGCTTGCAAGCTGAATAAAGTCTTAGACCCTGTACAATCCTTAACAAGTATTACTTCTAAGGTTAATGGTTAAATATACCAAATTCAAATTCAACAAATATGTAGTGATCACTTACAATGTGCCAGGCACTGTGATAAGTGAGCACTGGACGTCAATTATCTTATTTAACCCTCCATTGGCTCTAGGAGGAAATGAGGCATAGCCAGGTTATATAATCTACTGAAAATCATACAGTTCATGAGTAACAGCTTCAGGCTTCTAGCCCAGCCAGTCTGACTAGAGCGTCCACTCTTATGACTTTCTATCCATGCAACAACACTTTGCTGTCCCTGTTAACAATAAGGAAACTGAGATTCCGAATGGTTAGGGCTTGTTCAAAGTCACAAAATTCACTCATGTGAAGTTAGGATATCAATTCCATTATAAAACCAAAAGGCAATATTGATTATTAAGCAGAGAAGTCACCTCCAAACGTTTTGCATTAAAATCATGATCCTTGCTATAAGCTTCCAATATTGTCTATTTATTTTGTAATTATTTTATTAAAAGCAAAAGAAGCACATTATTGCAGATAAGATCAACTAAAAGATGCCAAAATTAGTGGACAAAAGTTTGAGGAGAAAAGGGGTCTATGTAATTTCAAATTATTTTCCCCAAGAAACTTATCAACTGCAAAGGGAAAAATAGTAACTTTACGGTAGAGAAACCTAGCAGATACCAAGTTATCCCAGTGATGAAGGTGCATTACCAGCAATAAGACAATCAACATCATTAACTCCTTGATATGATACACTGAGAAGCACACACTTTTTTGGTATTCTTGCCAAAATAATGCATGTCTTATTCCAATCATGAGAAAATATCAGACATACCCAGATTGAGGGGCATTCTACAAAATAGCTAACCAGTAATCCTCAAAAGTGTCAGGGTCATGAAAGCCAAGTAAAAACTATAGAACTGTTATAAACTAGAAAAGACAAAGGAGAAATAACAAGGAGACACAATGTGAGATCATGAATAGGACTTTGGAACAAACAGGGAAAAACACCTGTGTTAAAACTGGTAAAATTAGAAAAAGATCTGTAGTTAACAATGTTAATTTCCTGTACTTGATAATTGTACTGTGGTTATTTAAGATGTTAACATTAGGGGGAGCAGGGTGAGGAATATAAGGAAATTCTTTGTATTTTTTTTCATCTTCTCCGTAAGTCTAAGGTTAGTACAAAATAAAATGTTTTTTTGTTTGTTTGCTTTTTGCGGTACACGGACCTCTCACTGTTGTGGCCTCTCCCGTTGAGGAGCACAGGCTCCGGACGCACAGGCTCAGCAGCCATGGCTCACGGGCCCAGCCGCTCCGGGGCATGTGGGATCTTCCCGGACCGGGGCACGAACCCATGTCCCCTGCATCGCCAGGCGGACTCTCAACCACTGCGCCACCAGGGAAGCCCAATAAAATGTTTTTTAAAACTTAATTATGTCACTTACATAAAACAATGTTTTATGAAATGTATGGTTAAGAGTATGTTCCCCTTATTCAAACCCCAGGTCTTCTACTTATTAACTGTATCATTTTGGACAAGTTATACTAATCATTCTATGCTCCAATTTTCTCTTCTCAAAAGTGAGTGGCATTATATGGGGAAAGAGTGGATCTATGTATATGTATAACTGATTCACTTTTGCTGTACACCTGAAACTAACACAAAATTGTAAATCAACTATATTCCTATAAATTTTTTTAAAGTGTCATAATAATTCCTACTGTATAAGATTATTGTTGTGAAGATTAAATAAGGAATCCTTGATAAATGCCAAAAACAGAGGTCGTTCCAGAAGAAACACTCAAGAAATACTGTCTTTGTTGTTGTTCACATGCAGTGGTTCACCTATGCCAGGCACCCTTGGGTTTCACCTGTTGAAGGTGGCATAATCAGAGGCTGTAATCGGCTCTTGGAAGTGAGAAGAAGGAGGGTACAAGGAGCAAAGGCGGCCTCTCCAGGGCATCCTCTGAACCAGGATGGTCAGCTAAAATGCCAACAAGCCCATGCCTGTGACACCAGTGAGTAAAGTCAATCTGGGTGGGAACGTGGTGAACTGGAGAGCCTGTGCCCCATCTAAAGAGACAGCTGCACTCCTGCTGTCACCATGACAGACCCTGGCCAAATATTGCCGATTCTTCTAATTTTTCAAGGAAAGCAAGAATCTTGGCTTTTTATAGGAAAACCCCCAATTTCTAAATGTTGACAAATAATTTAAAAATGTAAAACTCTCTGAGGCCAATACTACAAAGGCCTAGTCAAGCTCCTTATCAATGAGCCAGGTGCTGCAGGTGTCTCCCTCTTGAATGGCCAACTTCTTGGCAGGTACAACCAATGGACTGGCAAGAGAGCAGGGCTTTGAGGTCAAAATACCTTGGTACACATTTGCTTCTGCCATGAATTAGTATAACCTACACACACATGTTTACACACACACACACACACACACACACACACACACACAGACATCACCTAGTCATATAAACTTGAGAAATACAATTAAACACAATTTTTTGAATTTCAAGTCTCAGAACCTTTCATACGCTCAGGTCTGCTGTGAATCCAGATTAGAAGTTTCGCTATGCCTTTTCTTTTCCAATTTCATCTGCCACTGGGCATTTTTCTGAGGAGTTATTCCTGGGACAAGCATTGTGTGAAAACACTTGGGGGACACAGGACTAGATGGTCTCTGATGCTCTTCCCTAACTGGCCGTGACTCTCCACCATCCTGAGCTCAGCATCAGGACCACTTTCCCTCTTTTTTCCCACAGGCCTTGGTGTGTGGTGGACTCTTGCTCAGTGCTTACAGAATTAATTGCCTTTGCAGAGGAATGTGGGGCTCACAACGCAGCCTGTACTTCAGCTTAGAAACAGAAAAGAAAGCCAGATGCCACACTAGACTGAACAAGCTTGCTGGTTCTGCCAGTTGGCTTTGATTGTTTACAAAGCAAAAGCCAAACAAAGAAGGAGGTGGGATTTATTTCAGTAAACAGCATCTTTCAAAGAGAAAGAACTCAATCTCCTCCAGGAGAGGAGGCCTCACTTCTGTTACAATCAGAAAACATTTGCAAACAACCACTTGGTTAAAGAAAACAACATGGGCAAACAACGGAACTGTGGGTTTCCTCTGGGCATTTGGGGGGTGGGTGTGTTCTGAAAGGAGGGCAGGGAGAGATGCATTTACGTGCATCTCTATGCTGAAGAGCATTTGTTTTCTCAGGATCAGAGAGTAAAAGGTTTATACACACAGTGCATTTAAGCACTAAGGGATTTTACACCCTATCTTGCCATCACCCCTCAATTGGCACATGAGGGAAAGAAGTCCCAGAGAGGTTGAGTGGCTTTCCTAAGAAATAGATTCCAGCCCTGTTCCCATCCTCTCCTAATCCCTTCTGCCTGATGTTCTCTCCCCAAAATGCTGCCCCTCAAAGCACAGGAGCATTTTAAGAAATGGTTTACAAAGCCACAACTCTAAATAGATAAGACCAGCAATAGCAAAACAAACAAATATGGAAAATGGCAAAAGAGTTGGGCGTTGGTCAAGGTGAGGAATTACACTCCAAAACAACACAGTGGCATACCCCAATCCAAAGGAAATCTAAGCACGTTGCTGGGAGAGATCATAAACTACTCCAATAATAAGACCCCTGCCTAACAACTAACATTTACTGAGTGCTCCCTGTGTGCCCAGCGCCATCCTGAATGCTTTGCTCTCCAACTCATTCAAGCCTAACAGTTACTCTCTCTGCAGGAAAGGCAACACCATCACCATGTTAACACATGGAAGAACTGAGGGTTAAGAGGTCTAAATAAGTAATGCCCAAGGTTATAACTGAGAAGTAAACATGTTGGGATTTGGACCCAGATCTGTCTGGTTCCAAAGCCCTGAGATGTTCTCCTACATCAAAAGGAATGACAGCATCGACAGATGAATGGATAAAGAAGATGTGGCACATATATACAATGGGATATTACTCAGCCATAAAAAGGAACGAAATTGCGTCAATTGTAGAGACATGGATGGTCCTAGAGACTGTCATACAGAGTGAAGTAAGTCAGAAAGAGGAAAACAAATATCGTATATTAACACATATATGTGGAACCTAGGAAAATGGTACAGATGAACCTGTTTGCAGGGCAGAAATAGAGACACAGCTGTAGAGAACAAACATATGGACACCAAGGGGGGAAAGTGGCGGCGAGGGGTGGTGGTGTTGGGAGATTGGGATTGACATATATACACTAATATGTATAAAATAGATAACTAATAAGAACCTGCTGTATAAAAAATAAATTAAATTAAATTTAAAAATAAAAGGAATGATGGGAAGCCACTTGTATATTATAATGTAGAAGTCAATTTCTGTACATCTAAAGAAAATGCTCATTCCTCATCTACAGTGTCCAGCACAAGTTAGTCACTGGTCCATGCTGAGGATGAAGTAGTGAATCAGACCCTGCCTGGGCACTCAAGGTGGGATCTGGGGAGGGTGAGGAAGACAAGATAAGAAGGATGATCTGAGTCATAGGAGTGCACTGTGGGGGCCATTATAGTCAATTAATCAGGGGTTCCCGGGAGGGTACTTGGAATTGATGGCATTTGAGGTGGTCCGTGAAAGAGGAAAAGGGTCCTCAAAGGGAAGGCAGAAAGAAAATACCATTCTAGACACAGCCAAAAGATTGGAGAGCAATGGGAGTGTGTTGGGGAAAAGCATCCAATGGATCATGGCTGGGGCATGAGTGTGTCAAGAGGTACAGGGAGATGAATTCAAAAAGCCTGGGTACGTTGAACTTCAGGCTCAGCAGTTTGAGCTTCATGTTGTAGGTAATGAGGATGGGATGGAATAGGTTCAGTTCATGTGACCATAAAATGACCCAAATGCAACAGGAATTAGCCTGTGGGGAACACAGGTTAATGGGGGACGATCTTTTCTAGTCAGATGTTGGATTTGCAGCTCTGCTACCCACTAGCCATGTGACCTTCCATAAGCTCCTCACCTCTCTGAGCCTCAACTTCCTCATTTGTAAAATAGGAATAATAAGAATATGTAGCTCACAAGACTGCTGTGAGGGTTAAAGAAAGATCCACACAAAGTGCTTCTGAAAGTGCCTTACACATGTGAGCTATTATTCACATGGCGGGTCCTGATTTACATAATGTTTGGTTTGTCAGTGGTTTGGGATAATCAATGCCAACATCTTTTTTTTTTTCAAAACTTGCCCCCTGGCTATTATACACAGAGATCCCGCGGTGTAGTAGAAAGGATCACTAGTTTTAGAGACAGGCAGGCTCAGTTTCTGATTCTGACTCCCCAAGTTGCTGGTGGAGCATAAATTGAATGACTTTAGGCCAATTATGTCCCCTCTCTGAGATTTGGGTTCTCTTTCAGCACAACGAGTAGCACAGAGTTGATTATCAACAGATATTGGTGCCCTTCTCTTCCTTTTTAAGCCTGGTATTGCCTGTGATTCTAGTATGTCACTTAACTTCTCTGGGCCTCAGTTTTCTCCTTAGGAAAATGGGAATGATAATCTGCACTGGGTGCTTTATGGGATTATTCTGAAGATCAAATAGCAGATGGGATAACATGGACCAATGCTTTGTAAACTGAATCTCTTTGCAAACAGGTAGGATCATCATTATAAATTCAGCCAATATTCAAATAGTTTCATTGACATTTTGAAACCATGAGGCAAAATGGAGTCCATATTTGGAGTGGCCACATGAGCTCCAGAGAAGAATAACAATGAAACTTTCATTTCCTGGCCCAATAATAGAGAAAAACGGTTTACCTTTATGAGCCTCTTCAGTGTTACTCCACGAAAACAGGGTTAAATGCTCTAAAAGGAGGCCAGTGAAATCTACATGGTTCTGTTTCCTGCCACCCATCAATTTCACTTCTTTCTCCTCCTCTCCCAAATAATAGCCACGCCCACCCTTCTAATCATGGTGAAGTCTTACATCTGTGAAGATCATAAAACGCACAACACACATTGGAAAAAATCACCCTAAGACACACAGAGAGACACACATAAAACATGCACAGATACATATGCACAGGGCACATCAGCACACCCCTTCATAACCGTGTCTTTAAGAAAGAAATAACCAGTTTGGAAGAGTTGATTTGGTGGAGTCACTGATCAACCCTGGTGACATGGCCATGAGCATTTCTTGAATCCTTTCCACATGCTCTGGGCACCAAGACACACAGGCTTAGGCTAGAACCAGCCCTGAATGGACATTAAGAACCTAAATGCCCTTTAACTAAACAAATATCAAAGCATTGGTTCCAAGGGCCTACAAGAGTTACTGATCAGGGGGGACTTCCCTTGGGTTTCTTTTTCTGTTATTGGGAAGTGGAACTATCACTCACCAGATCACCCGTGGATGTGTAATATCCTGATTTGGAAATATTATATTTTAGTTTTTACTTTTGCTCCTTTGGGAAAAATATGAAAGAGAAAGGACTGGGCTGTGGTGGTAAAAAAAAAAAAAAAAAAAAAAAAACCACTGGACTTGAAGTGAAACTACAAGAATTTAAGTACTTATTGTTTTCCATATAAGCTATGCCATGCTGCGTGAGTCACTGCTCACCTGAAATATGGGGTAATGATGCTCACCTCCCAGGACTGTTGGGAAGCTCGATAGAAGTATTCCAGAAATAAAAGAGCCTTTTATATTTTTAGTGTTGAATAAACATGAGTTGTTATCACTCTAAAGGGCAATGAATTAGAGTCGGGGGACATAGGACCTGAATTCTGCCTCTGCCGCTAAGTAGATGGGTTGACCTTCATGAATGATTTACCTCTTGGAGATTCATTTTCCTCACATCATTCAAGAAATATTCACAAAACCTCTCTTATGAGGCAGGTACTGTGAATCATTCTGTAAAGTGTTAGTCAAACATAATGGATAAACACTATGTTATTGACTAGTTACTACAGAACTTGTTAATTATGTGAATTATACAACTTTATCATTTCAGGGTGGTATCTTCCCCTACGATCTATATTTCTAGGTTATATAATCTGAAATTTTAATCTTCTATTCTAATTTATATTTCCCAGTTTCTGAATATTAAAGAACTTAAATTTCTACTTGACTATTTTAGTATAGCAATATTGAGTAAGCTACTGCAAATACTTTATAGGATGAAATGTGATAGTGATATATAAAAACACAAATAAGAGTGGAGGAAAATCCTCCAGGATTAAAATTCACTAGATTTGCCTGCATTCGTTCCAAGTCATTCTCAAGTCATTCTCTGGTTACCCAACCTCAAACCTATCCTAATGTGAGGATTAAAATAGAGATACTTGCTTTTATAAGATTAAATAATGCTAAAAAAAGGGAAGATACACTCTAGGAAGGTTGCTTTAATTCATACATATTATAAAGAACAATATCAGCAGTTTTTCTGATAATTAGTTTTGAAGGAAGAAAAAGCATTGAAATCAAAGAGTGCCCTTTGAACACTGTGGAATTGGTGGTAACTCCCACTGGGAAAGGGCTTGGGGGGAGAAGGGGAAAGAGGAGGGCTTGACTGGCCAAAGGCACTACTTTTATGGAACACCTACTATGCTAAGTGTCTTACAGCTGCTGACACATTAAATCCTCACATGCATGTAAGGGAGACAATACCATCCCTTGTCACAATTGCCCAAGTCCACATGGCTATGGAATTCAGACCCCAATTTTTCTGACCAAATTTGCACCATCTTTCCACTCCATGGTGCTGATTCCCTTCATAACTTTGCTGAGTTTTAACACATCCCTGGCAACACCCCCTTCTGCTGTCCTAGGATGCCCCTGAAATGCAGATAAGTTTAATGGGGACACAGTACACCCAACCCACATTCTCTTTCCTTCCCGTCTGACTCCTGGTCCATAGCTATTTCACACCAGCCACATACAGGACAGAGCAGACTTAATAAAGAAACAGCCTGAGTCTCAGTGTATGCTCCATCCAGGGTGAGGAGGAGAAAGCTTCTAGTTGTTCTTAGGAGGAACTGTCTTTCATTTTAGATGCTTGTATTATGTGGGACAACTCAGGTTGATATAATAGAAGGAGAACACAATTGGGTCATAAAGATATTAGTTGAAACCCAGACTATATAGTAGCCCTTTCTATAATGATGGAAATATTCTAAATCTGTGCTGTCTAATATGGTAGCCACTAGCCAGGTGCAGCAATAGAGCACTTGAAATGTGGCTAGTGCAGCTGAGCAGCCCAGTTTTTAATTTTATTTAGAATTAACTCATTTAAATTTAGATGACCACATGTAGCTAGTGGCTGCTGAGTTGACAGCACAGCTCTCTTGCTGCCTAACTGTGTGACCTTGAACAAGTCACTTCATTTCTCTGAGCCTGAGATCACTCATCTGTTCATGACCCTGCCACCTCACAACTTCATTGGACTGACAAGGTGAGAAAAGAACCATGTGAGTGCCTAGCACAAAACCTTGCACTTAACAAGTACTCAAGAGACTTTAGTTGAATCTGAAAATATGAATCTCATAGCAGTCCAAGAGAAACGCATGTTAAAAGTCTAAGCCTGGATTTTTCTCCAGAATTGATTCCTTATGATTTCTTTATTCATCCAAACGTCATTTGCCTGCCAAGAATGACCTCTAAGAAAATGAGGGCTGAAGATAGCCACACTAGTTATAGGACTGTGGGTACCATCCCTACTTCTGACTGTCCTGCTTCCCCCTGGAGTTCTAACATGTCATTTTCTCCAGGTGGTGATGATGGGAGGAGCTAAAAGCAGGGGGAAGTGCTACGCATCTGATGTAGCCACACATCATAGAGAGTTTTGCCAAAAACTTCTCTCCTCCTCCACTTTTTAAACACATTGCTTTCAGGAAAATTTGCCCATCTGGTTCTGATTCATTTGCACTTAACTCATCAGAGGGCGGTGTTGTAATACCAGACTGACTGTGAAAAGTTACAATTCACATATCCCGCAGCCTCTTTCCTTAGAAACAGGAGAATGGGTTTGTCCAGTAGATGGGACAGAGGGCACGAGATGGCAGCTCCAGCTCTGCTACAAACTCTC
Organism: Hyperoodon ampullatus; assembly: GCF_949752795.1. Taxonomy (NCBI): domain Eukaryota; kingdom Metazoa; phylum Chordata; class Mammalia; order Artiodactyla; family Ziphiidae; genus Hyperoodon; species Hyperoodon ampullatus. The sequence goes on from NC_136915.1 coordinate 48,464,844, forward strand.
TGTATATGAGTACATCCTTCATTTCTGGGGTCTGGGCATCCCCTCCTGGGAAATGAGGGTTTCAACTGAGTGGCAGCTCAATTACGCACTGATAGTTTTCTAGTGTGGAAAAGCCGGGTAGTTTTACAAAGAGCACTATTATCACTAAGAACTTACACAGGGCTTCCCTGGGGGCGCAGTGGTTGAGAGTCCGCCTGCCGACGCAGGGGACGCGGGTTCCTGCCCTGGTCCGAGAAGATCCCACATGCCGCGGAGCGGCTGGGCCCGTGAGCCATGGCCGCTGAGCCTGCGCGTCCGGAGCCTGTGCTCCGCAACGGGAGAGGCCACAACAGTGAGAGGCCCGCGTACCGCAAAAAAAAATAAAAATAAAAAATAAATATGCAGGGCTTCCCTGGTGGCGCAGTGGTTGAGAGTCCGCCTGCCGATTCAGGGGACACGGGTTCGTGCCCCGGTCCGGGAAGATCCCCCATGCCGCGGAGCGGCTGGGCCCGTGAGCCATGGCCGCTGAGCCTGCACGTCCGGAGCCTGTGCTCCGCAACGGGAGAGGCCACAGCAGTAAGTGGCCCACTTACCGCAAAAAAAAAAAAAGAAAAAAGAACTTACACAAAATTGGACAGTTTGATGAAAGTCTAGAATATGTTTTGTAATGACCCCCCCAAGAAAAGGAAATATGGTCATCGGAAATTCAGAAAAATCAAACAATCTGAGATTGGCCTTGCTCTTTAACTGATAAAATCACTAGATTACTAAACAAGGTCTGATATTTGAATAGCTCTACATTGAATAAAGTCTTCTAGGATGATCTGATGGATGAAAGATAGCAATGAGGACTGGATGGTAGTATGGTTTAAATGGCAAATCCTAGAATTAAATGTAGGTTAGCTTGAAACCAGAAACCTGCTCCCTTTGCACTAAACTATGTTCTTAGACATCTGCTGAATACAGCATATTCAGGTCTTGCTAAGCCTGCCTGGTGGACTGAATACCTCATCGGTTCCTTTATTTCTTTATTTTTTAATTCATTAATTCATTTAATCATTTCTTCATCCGTTACATATTCTCTCAACACTGCCTAAGTGCCAGACCATGAGCTTAGTGCTAAGATAACACAGATGAACAAATAAGATGAGGCTTACAGTCTAGTGAAGAAGATTAAATTTCAGTGGAAATTTCTCGCCAACAATCAACACCCAGTCTGACTTTCCTGATTATTTTTCTCTCTTCTCTCTCTCTCTTTAAAGTCATTTGTAGTGCCTTTTCCTCCTCCCAGCTTACCCCGTATTACAATAATGACTTCAAACACCAAGCATTGCTATTCAGGGCACTGTGAAAATGTGTTTTTCTCATCAGTCCTGATGAAATAGTTTCCACTGTCTGTTTCCCTTGCTGATAGCAATCAAAGTCCAGGCACAACAATAAAAAAAAAGTCTAAACTCTTGTCTGATATAGAATCTAAAAGTTGTCCTTGGAAAGTGGCACCCAAGGAAATTTAATCACAAATGCTCTTCACTTGGCCCAACCCATTGCTGTTAAATACAGAATATTTAGAATGATTTGTTTCTGGGAGCTGATTTTCCTATTCTTCCCCCTTAGTCTTCCCAGAAGGCCAAAATAAGAGGGCTTTGAAGAATGTTATTCCCTTAAGACCTCTGCTGGGATCTCCAGGGACTCATACTAGGCTGTAAATCTCACTGTCATCTTTTTACTACCTCCTCTGGCTATAGACCCCTTTATACTGCACCATTCTCTGAGTATTTCAGTTTATCAGATTAGTTGACTTTACATCACCAGGTCAATGCCTATCACTTACTATCCATACCAGGCCCTATAACTTACTAGTTACATGACCTTGGACAACTATTCACCTCATGGTCTCAGTGTTCCCAGTGATAAAACAGGAGTATGCACCTGTGTCTCACAGGATAATTTTGAGGTTAAATCATGTAATATAGCAACACTACAGGAAACTGATCCTGAACTGGTTGGAGGATTATAGAGTCTCCTCCTCCCTGTCAATCTCTCTCTTCTCTGAATTTTGTAACACTGGTAGCATGAAAACATAGAACTCACAGCCAGAATGGACTTGGAGATGTTTGTCTGAATATTCCATTTCAAATGCTTAGTACACACACATACACAGACAACACAAGCATACACCATACTACACATACAAACCACAAACACACACACACATCCTAAGCTGGGCATTTGGACATTTGCCATTTCAAATTCCAAGGATGGCGTGTCTTCACTGCCCTTGTCTCCTCTTGTGATTTGGCCTTTGTAACTAGGAAAACAGCCCTGGTTCTCAGTCCAAAGATGTTATGAGGAAATGCTGTGGGAAACATAAGGAAAAGGGATGTGCTGTTTTTCTAAAGCCTTTTGTTTTTTGGTGATTTTAGACCTTATTTCCATGCCCACTGGTGATGGTCATTAATAAGTAACTAAAAAGTAATGTATGTACAGAACATTCACCCTCTATCAGGCACCGTGCTGGTGTATTATTTACAGGATGCATTTAACCCTTACAACACACCTATACAGCTACAGCTATGAAGCAATCTGGTTGCAGAGGGAGCTGCCAGGGTTCTACCCAGCAGTCAGACTCCCCACTACAATTTTGATCACTAGCAATTAGAAGAGCAATTGTATATCAAGCTGGGAGTGACCAATGATTAACCAGCCAAAGGGCACCAGGAGTGTCAGTCTTACTGACATAAATGATCCATAAAAAGTAACAAGTGGGCATCCAGGGATGAGGACATGTGAAGGTCTTTGCCATTTTATCATCCTGCTAATGCTTGGTATCTCTAAGAAGCTCACAGTCATTCCAGAGCCCTTGTGATGCCTGGCACTCTTGCCTCCAGACTATAATCAGTAAATATAGCTTTTTTCCTCAAAATGCAAAGCAATTTCTGTAAAGAACAAGCCAGATGGTCTTTGCTAACCTATCACTGGCCATTGGGTTGACAGAAAGTTGTGGGCTTTTGCTGGAAAAGGGCAGCGCTAACAATCCACCCATGTTATCATATGCGACTAGGGTAGGACATAGCCATCCCAGCCCCAGTGATTTAGAGAGGCATTGAGTTCCAATAAGCCAAGCAAATGGAATTCCAGTGATATCATTTAGGGAGAAGGCTGTCTTCTTTGGTACAACTTAGCCATGTAGATAATATCAAAAACTACTCTTACCCCTTTAAATAACATATACGGAGCACATGTATCCATATCATATATGGAACTTCTGAAGTTCCAAGACAGTGTAAGTCTGGCTCCTGTCAGGGTTAACATTTTCTACTACTTGTTCCATCTCAATGCTGGGTCAGATACCCTATGATCAACTTCCTCCCTTCCATTCATGTGGTTTCCAAACTGCTTTCTTGTTCATTAGTCATTCACAGTGACCTTGAAGGGTTATCATTTGTATTTCTCAGATGTGGAAACTATGCATCAAGTAGGATAAGTAACTTACCAAACATCCCACAGCCCACAATGGCAGAGATAGAATGATGCGATTGTTTAGTGTTCACACCACTGCTTCCAGCCAGCCCAGATTTCTATCTGCAAGTTGGTACCAACAAACATTCTGGGGGATGACCTAGGCTATCTGATCTGGGTGAGTGGAAGAAGCAAGGGGGTCCCTTTTAGACATTGCTAGACTCTATTTCTTTCCACATGCTGATCGCAACTTGTCTTTGACTCCAATTCATCTTTAAGTCTCAGCTCAATGCCACTTTCTCAAGGTGGCCTGTCCTGACACCACTATCTAAGTTAGGGTTTCCACTGTTATATGTTCCCACAGCATCTTGTTCTTCCTATTTAGTGATACTCTTCATACTCATAATAGCTTTTTCAATTGCTATTTTCTTTATTAAGCTATAAGTTAATAAGCTTATTAACTGAAGCAGGGGCCATATTTAGCTAGCATAATTTCTAATACCTATTAGGCACTCAATACATGTATAGAATGAAAGAACAAAATATTTCCTCTCATGGAGAAGTCTGGACAGGGCCAGAGAGTGTCAGCCCATCAGTCAGAAGGAGACTTACAAGAAGTAGCCAGAGAGAAGTACAAAAACATGGCCAAGAGCTCAGCAGCTGGTCAAATGATGTAAACCATTTGTTGTCAGGTCTAAACTGGGGCTAGGAGCCAGGAATAGGAGCACAGCGGAGGGGAGAAGACCCAGAGCCTTTGTTTCCAGCAGGGTAGTCACTCAAATGCCCCTCTAGGGACCAGAGGACCAGCATCCCAACAATATGACCAGGAAAATAAAGTTTACAGCTCTCTTCAGGGCTGTTCAGTTAAAACAGATGGCTCTGTACCTCAACAGATGTTTTCCTTCCTCTTATATGGCCAACCATTTCAAATAGTAGGTGATGGGGAGCTATAGATAGATGAACTGGTGGAATATCATGGCAAAAGGTGTGTTTAAGGAAGATTATTGTTAGGATAGAGAAAAGCCACACAAGAATCAGGAAGACCAGGGACTTCCCTGACAGTCCAGTGGTTAAGACCTGTGCTTCCACTGCAGGGGGCATGGGTTTGATCTCTGGCTGGGAAATTAAGATCCTGCACGCCATGCAGCATGGCCAAAAAAAGGAAGAGCATTATTTAAAAAAAGAATCAGGAAGACCAGCTAACATGCTAACAGACAAGAAAGAAGCAATGAGAAAATGAATTCAACAGGGACAATTGGAACAGAATGAAAAGAATTGAAGTATATTTCAAAGGTACATTCTGTTGAGCTCCGTAATTGATAGGGTATGTAATAGGATCCCCTTTGGATTTGCTTTCTGTTTACTAAGTACTTTTATATCCTTTACCTCATTTAAGCCTCATAAGAAGCCTGTGAGTTGGATAGATAAGGAAACAGGCTTGAGAACTGACCTGCCCACATTACACAGCTCAGAGAAGTTGGCCTGGGGCTGGAGTCCAGTCTCCTGACTACCATCTCTGAGCCTCCAGACAGCATCAGGCCATTGTGTACCCCAGAGTTTGGGTTACAGAAATGAGCTCACCTCACTCTTCAAGGATTAAGCAGTCTTTGATCTAGTTTGTGTATTCATGTTTATGTAAATGCACATTTATAGGCCTGCATTTCCCAGAAGAGAGGTCGGAGGATTCCCATCAGCTCTGGGAGTGTGATAACAGCCTCAGCAGCTGCTGCACCAAACGCCCCAGTGCCTCACGACAGGCTCCGCTCCCTGTGAGTCAGGCCTGTTCTTTGTCTTTACTGTTTTTCCTGATTACTAAAGAAATTCCAGGGTCATTGTAAAATATCCAAAGAAGAAATTTTAAAAAGATAAAATACTATATACTCTGCTACAACTTACTTTTTTATTTGCTAATGTAATACAAAGCACTCACTGACATTTATGGATCCTCTGTTAGTTGCCAGGAACTGGATGAGTCACTTTAAATGAGTATCTCATTTAATCCTCGAAACAGTTTCCAACAAGTGCTATTATTACCGCTCTTCTACAGATGAGGAAACCAAGGCTCCCATGGAGTCATGTACCCAAGTTCACAGAGATGCTGAATGGCAGAGACAGCATTCTGGGCAGGTCCCATGATCCAGAGTGCACACACCTAACTGCTGCTGTGTATCCGGGATATCTTTCCAAGTCAGACATAGTCAATCATATCTGTTTCTTGAAGAAAAGTTTGTTATCTTCTTCTAGTCCCCAAAATGTTTCTTGGGTTTAGTTAACTAGAGTAAAAGGGCCAATCCATAATTCATTTTCTTTTCTTTTTTTTTTTTGAGGTTTTGAAAATACATTTTTTTTATTGACGTATAGTTGATTTACCGTGTTGTGTTTCTTTCATGTGTACAGCAATTGATTCAGTTATACATACATATGTATCTATTTTTTCAGATTCTTTTCCCTTACAGATTATTATAAAATATTGAGTATAGTTCCCTGTGCTATAGTAGGTCCTTGCTCGTTATCTATTTTATATATAGTAGTTAAAAAATAAAAAGAAGCAGTCACATTCTTCAGCTAAACTTAAATAGGTTTTCTTGTATCTACTTGCTGAGTCAGAAATCCTCATAGTTATGTCCCCTTACCAGTGATAGACAAATCACGTGGCTAAAACAGGAAGCTCGAATCTTGGGTAAGGTCCTGGCTACACTATTAGTTTACTGAGTAATCAGGAGCAATACCCTCTCTGTCTGCATCTCAGTTTCCTCAACCTTATGAGAAGTTTGGGTGGTCTCTGAGGACCCTTCCAGTTTTGACCCATCACATGTTGTCTCTCGTGACTTTCTGGAAAGTGGATGGGCTTATTTTATAAGATCCTTTATTTAAAACAAAATTTAAACATTCATAGTAACATTCAGAATAGTAGAATGGCCAGGGAAAGGAGATGAATGGTGTATTGGTTTTCGAAGGTCATTATAACAAATAAGCACAAACAGTGGCCAGAAATAACAGAAATTTATTGTCTTAGTTCTGAAGACTTTGAAATCATGGTTTTGACAGGGTTTTATTCCCTCCAGACTCACTAGAGGAGAATCCACTCCTTGCTCTTTTCATCTTCTGGTGCCTCTTGGCTTACACTACATCCCTTCAATCTGTTTCCAGTCTCTGTGGTCATGTTGCCTTCTCCTGTTCTTCTGTGTCAAATCTTCCTCTGCCTCTCTCTCATAACATTTGTGTTTGTATCTAGGGCCCACCCAGATAACCCAAGATATCCCCATCTCTAGATCCTTAACTTAATCACATTTGTAACAACCTTTTTCCAAAAAAGGTCACATTTACAGGTTCCAGGGATTAGGAGCTGATACCTTGGGAAGCTGTTGTTCGGTCTATTACACAGAAGCACTGCAAACCCCATTTCAACTGCTCCATGATGACACTCAAGGTGATCTCTCAAAGACATCATCATGAACAACAAAGGCCAAGCAGACATAAATACAAACATGCTGTGGGTATTTGATAGGGGAGAGGAAGGAAAGCAGAAGGAAAAGGTCAAGAGAGGTTGATTGCAATGGAATTGTTGTGTAATGGAGAGAGTGCTTGCTACCTGAAACAACACACAAGTGCATCACACTGACTGGCTGAAGGGTTCCACCTCCACAAACCAGGGCAAGACTACCACAGAGCCCTAGATTGCCCAACCAATGAGTAGTTTTATGACACTAACCGTTTGTTGTAAAATCAAACAACTTCTTGGTGCCAGAATTCTTCTCCTCTGACCCATTCAATTCCCTACAATACGTTTAATTATTTTCTTTAAGGAAAAAACAAACCACACTTTTCATTCCCACTAATACTACACATATGCTCCTTAAACTGGCATAGGATTTACCAGCTCATCTTTTCTCTGGAGAGTTCACTAACTTCAGGAGATGTTCTTAAAAATAAATGCCCAAGCAATATTTTAGTAAGCCTAAAGAAGTCTAACTTCTTGGATATTTGGATTCAAGACGGGATTCTACCAGGTACAAACTGGGTGCTTTTGGGTAAGTTATGCCGTACTCAACCATTCAACCACTGAAAAGTTGACCCCTCCCAGCCACCTGCTCTTTCCCTTGGTTTAGAATAATCTTGAAAAATGTCTTATATCCACTTCTAAACTCTGAGTTCCCTGATGACAGGGAAAATGTCTTGAAGAAAATAATGGCTGATTTACTGAGCCTCATGCTCCATCCAGCACTCAGTAAAGTCTCTATGAATCATGAAAATGATTCCCATTTTAAAATGAGGAAATGTAATGCTTAGAGAGGTTAGTTGACTATTCGAGATGGTACAACTAAAGAAAGAGGAAGTCAGGATTCATACCCTAAGCCCAAACTTCATACTCTTTCCCCCAGATCACGCTTCCTCCCTTATCTCTAGCACCTAGTACAGTATCCAGAACATGGGACACTCTAGAGGAAATAGTTGATGGGTATGAATAAATTAAAAAGTGGAAAATGGAAGCAAGGACTTGTTTACACTATGCATGAGCTATGCTACCTCTGCAGTGTTGGAAATCACAGGTGTATGTGTGAGAGAGGGCAAGCAGAGGCAGACAGAGAGAGCAGTAATATAGAAAATAAAGCCTTACAAATTATAACTCTCTACACTGCCTTAAGCAATTTTCACAGGATTGCTGCATTTGATTCTCACAAAATACCTGGGAGGTACGAAATGTCAGGAAGTGGATTCTCACTTTTAGTAATAGAAATACAATCTGAGGTGTTACCTAACTACAATTCCTAAGTGGTAGGGACAGGATTCAAAGCCAGGTCATAGGACTTCTTGTCCAGTACATTTCCCACTGGGCAGCACTGCTCCCTCTCGCCATGGACTCTCCTCTTTGGCCACAAATTCCTTACCTATAGCTTGCTCACAGGCTCTGGAGCCAACAGCCTTCCGCCGCCATAAGTAAACACACACACACACTCACACACACACACACAGAGATTTCCTTTGCTATATTTACAATGGCCTAGGGGTGAAGAAACAAGGATGGGGAGCCTGGGGAAAGTATAGAGAATCTGTAAAGGGACCAGACTAATGATATTGTCATCACAGCTTTCCCAGAAGTTCTTGAGAATTTTTTCTAATGGCTACTATAAATATACTGTATATGTGTATATATTTCTAGGTGTGACTCATGGCCATGACTTGTGACTCATGGCCAAGAAAAGTCACAGATCATCCAATACAGTCATTGTGTCCTTAAAAAGCTTCAAAGTCAGACCTGGGTGAACACCCAGCTCACCCACCCTCTTGCTGTGGGACAGTGGACCAATTTCTCTCATTTTATCTGTAAAAAAGAACTACAGAATGATTTTAAGTATAAAAGTGATCATCAGTATAACATGCCTAACACTATTCAAGCAAATAATTATTATTCAGCTTATTCAGTTAACCATTAAATTCTTATATAAAATGGATATATTTACATATCAATTCTTTGAAAATGTAACAACTCTACTTCATTAGTTCAATAACTCTAGTAGGTCACAAGTTATAAGTTAATTAGATGTAGCTTGTAAGTTCCTCTAGACTATAACCTCCATGAGGATGGGAATGGTTTTTTATTTAACATTCTATTCTCAATGTAAGATACAGTGTCTGGTACATATTAAGCAGTCAGTCAATGAGTGGTAGAGAAGGTTAAAATAAACAACACATTGGACTGAGTAAAAATATCAATATAGGAAACTACAACTTTTACTCATATGTATGTAAAGGAGGTTTCAAAAGAAGCTCCTTGAATGTATATTCTAATTGAAATTCATCTTTTGCTTCAATTGTAGAAGTCTTAAAAATAATGTTGCTTTTGTTTAACACCAAAAAATCAAACTTATGATTTTGTGTAACAAATTTATAATTCTTAAATTATCATGTACTATATCAGATATGTGGTGGGCATTTGTAGTTTTGCTTACTTATTTTCTTTTCCCTTATCATCTGGACAGGTCAGCCCAATTTTCTTTTGGGAAGCTCCTTACTCCAGTCTTAGTCCATTCAGAGAGGGCCGATCCCCACTTCTGGATCCAAAGGTGAGAGTATGACTCATCAACCAATGAGAATACAACAGCACCCTGTACACTGTGACTGGCCCAGATAAGAGCATGTAATGGGCAATCCCTGGATTTGAGTTAGATTATTGGAACAGCATCTCTGTCTTCCAACTGATATTGTCAAACTGGTAAAATATATGCCTGAGGACCTGAAAATGTTATCTTGTTGCCAAAAGAATTTGCTTGAGAATGAAGCCAGTCAGAGGAAAGCAGGTCAAGATAAGGAATGAGGCAAGTTGCTAAAGATAATCTGGGTCCAGCCATGTCAGGTAAGCAAGCTAATTAAGTTCCCTCTTTGTTTCTTTAAGTCAGTTTCAATGTGTTTCTTTCTTAAACAACCAAAAAAGTAATTCTGATACATATTATCACATCAAAATCACCAACAGTTTAAGAAAAATTGATAAGGGAAATAATATAAAATTGGGACAACTCTATCCATTAATTAATTTTGCTGTGTAGGATAAGAACACAATCATTTGTTTTTCAAGAGCAACTAACATTCGATCATATGATCATCTCAATAGATGCAGAAAAACCAGTTGACTAAATTCGATATCCATTTATAATAAAAAACTCTCAATACAATGGGTATAGAGGGAACATACCTCAATATAATAAAGGCCATATATGACGAACCTACAGCCAACATCATACTCAATGGTGAAAAGTTAAAAGCTTTTCCTCTAAGATCAGGAACAAGACAAGGATGCCCACTCTTACCACTTCTATTCAACATGGTATTGAATGTCCAAGTCTTAGCAAAAAGGCAAGAAGAACAAATAAAAGGCATCCAAATTAGAAAGAAAGTAGTAAAACTGTCACTATTTAAAGATTGCATGATATTATATATAGAAAACCCTAAAGACGCCATCAAAAAACTATTAGAACTAATAAATGAATTCAGTGAAGTTATAGGAAACAAAATTAATATAAGAAATATATTACATTTCTATACACTAATAATGAACTATCAGAAAGAAATTAAGAAAGCAATCCCATTTACAACTGCATCAAAAAGAATAAAATACCTAGGAAGAAATCTAACCAAGGAGGTGAAAGACCTGTACTCTGAAAAATATGACATTGATGAAAGAAATTGAGGACAACATAAATAAATGGAAAGATGTATTGTGCTCATGGATTGGAAGAATTAGTGTTGTTAAAATGTCCTTACTATCCAAAACAATCTACAGATTCAGTGTAATCTCTATCAAAATATCCACGGCATTTTTCACAGAAATAGAACAAAGAATCCTAAAATTTTTATGGAACCACAAAAATCCCTGAATAGCTAAAGCAATCTTGAATAAGACGAACAAAGCTGAGGGTATCACACTCCCTGATTTAGAACTATACTACAAAGCTATGGTGATCAAAACAGTAGGGGATTAGCACAGACACACAGATTAATGGAAGAGAACAGAGAGCTCAGAAATAAACCCACACTTATACAGCCAACTAATCTATGACAATGGAGGCAAAAATATACAATAGAGAAAAAAAGCATCTTCAATAAACGGTGTAGGGAAAACTGGACAGATACTTGCAAAAGAATGAAGCTCAACCAGTTTTTTATGCCATATACAAAAGAAACTCAAAATGAATTAAAGACTTAAATGTAAGATCTGAAACCATAAAACTTCGAGGAGAAAACATAGGCAATACACTCTTTGACACCAGTTTTATCAGTACTTTTTGGATACCTCTCCTCAGGCAAGGGCAACAAAAAGAAAAATAAACAAATGGGACTACATCAAACTAAAAAGCTTTTACATACCAAAGGAAACCATCAATAAAATAAAAAGGCAACCTACTGAATAAGAGAAGATATTTTCTAATAATAAGTCTAACAAGGGGTTAATATCCAAAATATATAAAGAACTCATACAACTCAATATCAATAAAAAGCAAACAACGCAATTAAAAAGTGAGCAGAGGACCTGAATAGAATTTTCTCTTAAAAAAAGATATACAAATGGCCAATAGGCACATGAAAAAAATGCTAAACATCACTAATCGTCATGGAAATTCAACTCAAAACCACAATGAGATATCACCTCACAGCTGTCAGAATGGCTATTATCCAAAAGACAAGAAATAACAAGTGTTGGCAAGGATGTGGAAAAAGGGAACTCTTGTGTACTGTTGGTGAGAATGTAAATTTGTACAACCACTATGGAAAACAGTATTAAGACTCCTCAAAAAGTTAAAAATGAACTATAATATAATCCAACAATTCCACTTCTGAGTATTTATTCAAATAAAATTAAAACACTATTTTGAAAAAACATATGCACCTCAGTGTTTATTGTAGCATTATTTATAAAAGCCAAGATGTGGAAGCAACCTAAATATCCATTGATAGATGAAAGGATAAAGAAGATACACACACACACACACACACACACACACACACACACACAGAATGGAATATTACTCAGCCATAAAAAGAATGAAATCTTGCCATTTGCAACAACAAGGATAGACCTAGAGGGTATCATGCTAAGTGAAATGTCAGACAAAGAAAGACAAATATCATATGATTTCACTTATATGTGAAATGTAAAAAACAAAACAAACAAATATAAAACAGAAACAGACTCATAGACATAGAGAACAAATTGGTGGTTTCCAGAGGGGCAGGGAACGAGGATCAGTGAAATAATGGAAGGGGATTAAGAAGTACAAATTTCTGGTTATAAAATAAATATATTACAGGGAGGTAATGTACAGCATAGGGAATATAGTTAATAATATTGTAATAATTTTGTATGGTGTCAGATGGTAATTAGACTTATTGTGGTGATTATTTCATAATGTATATAAATATCAAAACACCATGTTGTACTTGAAACTAATATAATATTGTAAGTCAAATATACTTCGATTAAAAAAAAAGAACATCTAACATTGATTGCATTAATTGAGGACAGTCAATATTTATGAATACTGGGCAAGGTTCTCACACGAACATGCACAGGGCTAGCAATTGACTTTGAGGGTTGACACAATGAAAAAATGCCAATGCATGAGGATGGATGGGTTTTCCTTCAAAGGGCCATTAAGTTGGCTCTCTCTTAGTTCTGGCATGAAGCATGCAAGTGACTCTGAATGCCTTTATTAAAAAGTGAATTAAAGGTCAGAAGTGAATTTCCCTTAGTCCTTAATTTCCTGTGTGTATGCCAAAGGCAGGAGGGGGAGGGGGTGTTGGGGGAAGGGCACAATTTGTTAAACACCAGATGAAGATCCATGGCTGGGAGAGCTGTACCACAGGACTTGGCCAGCTGGGCCTGGAGGCTGAAGCTGTGGAAAATGGTTTCACATTCCTGTGGTGGAATGTTTCATATTGTCAAGGATGATAGTTGAAGGAGTGATTAAAAAGGGGGAAAAATCAGGGCTTGTCATTTAAGCATATGAGGTGTAACAGTGAGAAACAGCTGCTCAGTTTTCACTACATGTAGGCAATTGAGGACATAGAAAAATTCCAATATCACTTTCCACTTTTTGGTTTTATTCTATTATTATATGTCTTTGAAACAGTCCCCTGACACTGAGCTTTCTTCTAAGTGCTAGGTTATCACAAGGAGTCAAGCTGATTTGGGATTGAACAAAGGCTCTGCCATTGGCTTCCTGAATACTACACAGTAAATCACCAATTCTCTGAGCCTCACTTTAAAGTCAGAATACCAAACTCTCCCTCTAGGATGGTGTGAGAACTGTGTGATGATGCACACAGAAGTACCTTAATAAAGCCTGTGCATGTAGGAAAACAACAAATAGTTTTCCTTCCTTCCCTTCTCTGGTTCACATCATTCAGCAAACATATTAAGGCACAAGATGGTGGAATGGAGCAGACTCATGATTAGGGTCAGACAGCTGGAATTTGTATCTTACATCTGCTATTTACCACCCATGAGACTTTGACTTTTTCTTTTTTAAGGTTCAGGGTTTTTTAATCTTTAAAATGAACATAATCACTATTGTCTCTTCTACTTCACAACATTGTTAAAAGGATAAAAGGAATCAATAAATTTTAAAATACTTTGTAAATGGACGTGTCAGATATATGTGTGTGTGCATATATATACACACATGTATGTATAGTTATATATCTATCAAATTGTACATGATATAAAAGACATACTAAAAATTTACAAATATTAAAAATATATCAATCTTCATGATGTTGGATTTGGCAATGGATTCTCAGATATGACACCAAAAGCATGAGTGACAAAAGAAACAATAAATAAATTGGACATTATCAAAATTAAAACCATTTGTATATCAAAGGATATTATCAAGAAAGTGAATAGACAAACCACAGAATGGGAGAAAATATTTGCAAATCATGTATCTGATAAGAGTCTAGTATCCAGAATTTTTAAAAACTTCCATGACTTAACAACAAAGAGATAAAAAAAATTTTTTTAAAGGTGCCAAAGATTTGAATAGATACTTCATCAAAGAAGACATACAAATGGACAACAAACACATGAAAAGATACTCAACATCATTAGCCAATTAGAAAAATGCAAATTAAAACCACAAGGAAGTATCACTTTACACCCACTAGGATGGCTATAAAAAAAAGAAAACAAAAACAGTGGAAGATAACAAGTGTTGGAAAAAAATGTGGAGAAATTGGAACCCTTGTATATTGCTGTTGGGAATGCAAAATGGTTAAGTGGAAAATGATGTAGCATTCCCTCAAAGAGTTAAAAAGAAAATTACCATCTGACCCCTCTTATCATCTATACCCAAAGGAATTAAAAACAGGTACACAAGCAAATACAGGTACACATATGCTCATAGAAGTATTACCCACAATAGCCAAAAGATGGAAACAGTTCAAATGTCCATCTATGGATGAAAAGATAAACAAATTGTAGTACATACATGCAAATGGAATATTATTCAGGTATAAAAAGGAAAGAACTAATGATACATGCTACAATATGAATGAACCTTGAAAACACTATGCTACATGAAAAAATCCAGGCACAGAACATCACATATTGTATTATTCCATTCATGTGAAATATCCAGAATAAATACACTTATATAGAGAGAATGAAGCTTGGTGGTTGCCAGGGGCTGGGGGGTGGGGAGGGGGAATGGGAGAAACTACTTAAGGGGTAAGAGATTTTACTTAGAGGGATGGAGTGTTTTGGAAATATATGGAAGTGGCCTTTGCTCAACATTGTGAATATACTAAATATCACTGAATTGTTCACTTTAAAATGGTTAATTCTAGGGACTTCTCTGGCAGTCCAGTGGTTAAGACTCCATGCTTCCACTGCAGGGGGCATGGGCTCAATCCCTGGTGGGGGAACTAAGATCCCGCAAGCCACAGGGCATGGCCAAAAAATAAATAATAATAGTAATAAAAGCTTCTGTTTAAAAAAACAGTTAATTCTATTGTGTGCATTTCATCTGAATAAATTATTTTTCAATAGATTGATAGCTTCAATAATGTTCAAAGAAGGTCCTGCAAAGGACTGTTCTACATCTAAATATTTTGAGTTTTCTTAAAGAAAATAAAGTAGTCATCCCATAAATGTTTTTAACAAACAAATAAGTACATCAGTAAATCAATTAATATTATCTTGGAAAAATAGTCTATTGTTAGGAACACAGAGAAGACTCCAAATAAATTTTCAAGCAACATAACAGAATCATTGCCAATGATATCACTGTTTTGTGTCAAACCATTACCAAGTGAAACTGAAAAAAATTAAAACTATCCATAAATTTGCCAAGATAGCATGTAATACTATGACATAATGGCAAATTTTTCCAAAGTATGTTACTTGTTTATTTTATTTTTTGGTAATTCCTCTCCTGTCTCTACTGAAGAATGTTCTTTCTTCAAATTAAAACTAGTTAAAAACTATTTAAAGAACACTAAGTGACAGCATTTATCTCAGCTCTGAAGCTCAGTCAGCTGAAAAAAATAAAGTTGAAAAAAGTACAATTAATTTTGTTATTGCTAAATCACAATGAAGATCATTCTAAGTTTGTTTATAATTTTGAAGTGTGCTCATATTGACAGGATAATTTCTTTTCTATTATGTGTTTTAAAGCTTCGAAGTTTATTTATGTGAAAATATTTTTCTGTTGAAAAGACTGCTACTTGATCATTAATAAAATTTAGTCTACGTGTGTTTATATATCAGTCAGGATCTAACCTGTTCAACAAAAACTACTCCAAGGGTCTAAAATAGAAGGAATTTAATATAAGGAAATGGTTGTACAGGAGATAAAAAAGTGAGAAGCTACACGGATAACCAGGGGTCACTCCAGAAGTTAGCCATGGCAGAAAGTTGCTACCACCCCATAAATAGGAAGGACAAAGCAAGGTGCCCAAGAGCCAAGGTCACCTGGCTGAAGCTGGAATCATTGTGAGCTGGGGGTCATGAAAGAGATAAAGCCTCAGCTTGAGATAGAAGACATGCAGAAAGAAGGGAAAACACCCTGGCTCTTCCTTTCTCCCCACCCTCCAATCTCACACCAGTACATCCCACTAGGGAAACCCAGCCAGAAGTTAGCTGGTTGGTATAGGAGCCTAGGAAGCAAAGACTTCAGGGCCAGCCCCCCGGTGACATAAGGACAAGCAGGGAAGGATGAGGAATGGATCTGAGAGCAAGAAGGTCAAGGACCAACACAGAGGGCAAAACTAATGAGCATGTGACAGGGACAATATCACATGAACTAGAGATATCCAATCTCAGACATTCAGTCTGTGACCTCAAGGATCTCACCATCTTCTTCAGGAAACAGGCTCTCTGATCATTAACTTATTAGTATATATTACAGTTCACTCCTGGACATAATAAATAGAGCATAGATAATAAATAAAGCACTGTATTCCACAGGTAATGAAACAGCGCATTACATAGCACTTTCACACACATTATTTCCATTCTTGAGATATTAAAGCTTGAAGAGTTGCCATGAACCTGAACCCGCCATGATCCTTGATTCCTTTCTCTTCATCAAATCCCCTCATTCATACCATCACGAAGTCCTATCTGTTTTTCTTTTTATTTCTCAAATCCATCCACTTCTTTCCACCCAACATCCGTTACCCTGAGGCAAATTAGTCTCTCACCTAGATTACTATCATTAGCTACAAATAATTTCCCTGTGTCTACCCTGTCCCTCTCCAGTTTGTTTTTCACACAATAGCAGTGACCTTTTAAAAAATACAAATATGACAGTTCTACTTCTTTACTCAAATGCCTTCAAGTTCTTCCTGTTGTTCTTGAGTTACAGACCAAAACCCTTAATGTAACCTAAACTGACTTGCTAGTTTGGCCTCTCCCCAACTTTTTATCCCCATCTCATGCCCCTTCCCCCAAGCTCTAATCATACTAATCTGATATATCAGTTTTTACAAAGTACAAGCTCCCTCTAACCCCAAGGGTTTCGCATATGTTGGTCCTTCTGCCTAGAATATAATCTCCATCTGCCCCAGGCCTCACTCCATAATCCCAATTGTTATGGGATAATAAATAGCTTTTAATTTCTGGAAAGAATAATTTATTCATTAATTAATTCATTCAATAAATATTCATAACTGCCTCTCACACACAAATTCTCTGCATATGTGGTAATTCATCTCCCTGCCTCTAAAATCTGCCCCATCCAGTCTTTCCTATAGAAACTAAATGTCTTATTAATAATAACAATGACAGCAATAATAAAGGCCAAAGAAGAAATGCTACTACTTATTTAGAATTCTAAAGCCTTTTTGTCAGCCTGGGCCATGGAAGAATTGAGTCATTGGATGATCCGTATATTCAAGTTGGCAACAAACATATTCTTGGTGATGTGGCTTTTGAAATCCTGCACATGGAAACAAGAAAACCTGAAACCCTTTGGCCCATGGTATTATTATAAGGCCTCGCCCTAATAATGAGCAGTGTTTTTCCTACTTTCTCCCTAAGAGATTTCAGGAGTCCTACTTACTTGGGGCCCTAGCTGGCCTACCAGCTGTATCAGCAACACTAGAATTCTGCAAGAATTACCACTGCAACAAAGGGAATTCCACTCAGGCAGAGCCTCCTGACCTCTAGGGCTTTTGTGTAGAAGTATAAGTGCTCACACTCCCTGTTCTAGCTCTTTGAGAGGAGGAAGTGTGGGCTGGTGTTCTCCAGGCTATGCTCCACCTCCAGGGCTGCTCCTCTTCTGCTGGTTGTGGATGGGGGAGGGGTCCCTTCCACCCCCAAGTAAGAGAATAGACTATAAAAGAACCAGAAAGCCTCTTTGTGCCTATTCACATAATGGAAAGCATCCTGGCTTTGTAATCAAACAGACCAGGGCTCAAATTCAAAGTCTGCCACTTGCTAGCTGTGTTATCTGCTAAAGCTTCACTGTCCCATATGGTAGCAACTAGCTACAGGGGGCTACTTAAACGTAAATTAATTAAGATGATGTAAAACTAAATATTTAGTTTCTTAGTTGCACTAGCTACATGTCAAATGACCAGTAGTCTAGTGGCTCCTATACTCGAAAGCACAGATGGGATATTTTCATTAATAGAAAATTCTATTGGACAGCAATGATCGAGAAAAAGTAATTTAATCTCTCTCTCAGTCTTTCTGATCCTCCACCTCCTCACCTCAAATGAGATCATACATGAGATCATCTACACAAAATACAGTGCTTGGCACAGAGTAGGTTCTCAGTATGTTATGTGTTCTCTACCTTCCATTCGTCAAGGTGTATGTGTTACTTGAAGGCAGGAATCTCATTTCAGCACTTTTGTATCCCCAGTGCCTTCCTAGCACAATAGCCAACTCATAGGGGATGCTCAATAAATATTTTTTGAACTATACGACTTACCCTTTCAAATGGAGCTCAAACCTAACTTTTCCCTGCCATCACCTGAATGCAATGCAAAAGGGATGAAAGAAAAGTTTTATATATATATACATATAGATATAGATATAGATATAGATAAAAGTATATTAAATAATATATTAATTTAATAATATATCACTATTAATAATTAATTTTATATTAAGAAAATATATTAATTTATATTAATAAAATATATTCCCATTAATAATCATTAATTTTATATTATAAAATATAGTAATTTTATATTAGGAAAATATATATATAATAGAAGGAAGGAAAACTAGCTAACAACTGTTAACATTTATTCAATGCAGTGTGATGTGCTTTGTTTACGTTATGTCATTTAATCCTTACAAAAGTCCTATGACATGATATTTTAATGTACATTTGACTGATGAAGTAACTGAGGTCCAGATTTCAGAACCAAAACTCAAACCCATATCATTCTGAATTCAAAGTGCATGCTCTCAGCTATTATATCCTACAACCTCCCAATGATGAAAGAATAACATTATCCCTTGCCTACTCTAGTAGATTCTTTCAGTGATAAAATGAGATCATACATGTGAACACCCCTCGTAAACTCTATCCATGCAAAGGGACCATTAATATTTTGTACTTATTATTGTTAAGTACTCCAATTCTCAAGCCAGAGTGCCTAGGTTGGAACACAGGCAAGTTGCAAATTACCTATCCAGTCAATGCCCAATCTCAAACTCAGAATACCAGTAATAGAATAATAATACTACACATGCCTCATAGACTTACTGTAAGGATTATATAGAGTAATGTATTTAAAGTGCTTTGAATAGTTTCTGGCATATTTTTAGCCATTAATATCACTATT
The DNA here is from genome assembly GCF_949752795.1 of Hyperoodon ampullatus. Taxonomy (NCBI): domain Eukaryota; kingdom Metazoa; phylum Chordata; class Mammalia; order Artiodactyla; family Ziphiidae; genus Hyperoodon; species Hyperoodon ampullatus. The sequence goes on from NC_136915.1 coordinate 48,484,083, forward strand.
ATTACTATTACATGGTGAAGAAGTAGGAATGAAAATTGCTTAGAACTGAAAGATATCCTCAATAAAAGTGAAGAGTCTAGTTTCTCCAATTTTTTTTCTAAGCCAAAGTAAGTGAAAGGGTTTTCCTTGATCTTACTTACCATCTAATCAGGACTGGCCCAGGGACCATTCATCTGGAACACTTCAGTATTTGGGGCACAAAATTCTAATCAGTCCCCAGCCCAAGTTCTCATCTACAGCCACCAGATGTATCAGCCAATGAAACACCTGGTGCAGCTCAGTCTGTCAGGTGGAGGCATTGCAGGAAGAGAAGTCCTAGGTTTTCATGGCTCAGAGAATGGAAGCTGCAGGCTGCAACTGGGCCAACATCCCCCTAGGCAATCACAAAGCAAGTTTTAGAAGTTTCTGGACAATTTTCAGCAGACAGGTGGACAAAATTTCATACTCTCTAGTCTTGTGGAAGCCCCAAAGCTACTTTGTTAATAGTAAGTAAAAGAATGAGAATTAAAATTAGAGTCCATTTGTTCGTTCACTCTAATGGTGTTTATTACTAACACACACACTTAGTATAATGCATCTCAAGTAGGTGTTCTTTCTTTTTTCCTTTATTTGAACAAGTATAGAAGACAACTCCCCAATACAATACTGAGAACCTGGCATAAGAGTTGACCAGCCCTCCTCCTCCAAGCAATTCACAGAAAATAAGTAATAGAGATTCCTAGAACCTTAAGCCACTGAGAATCAGCCTCACAAGTAGGAGGGACTTGACATGAGAACGGGGCTATAGCAAGTGCTGGATGAATAAGTTCTATTCCTCATGTAATGCATTGAACATGATTGGGAATTGTTAAATGAGAATGACAAGGGTAAGAATGTTTATAAAGGAACTCCAAGATTTCATTTAGCATTTGAGAGGATGGTGGTGTTATTTGCTGAAAGACAGTTTAAAGGGAAGAATGTGGGGAAAAGGGAAAAATCAGCTTATAGTAAACACCTTTATGTGCCAAGCATTGAAGTAGGCACTTCACATACATCCTTTCATTTAATCTTCACTGAAATCTGTAAAGTAGATATTATTATCATCCCCATTTGACATATAAGGAAATTGAGGTTCAGAAAGCTAAGTAACTAATGTAAGATATTAAATTCTTAAATATTAAGACGCTATTCAAACTTGGGGCTTTGTTGCCTGAAAACTCATGATCTTGCATCCTTATGGATTTCCAGGGATATTATCACAGAGAAACCTCATTACACCCTGTTATGTAGCTATTATTAGCCCCATTTTAAAAATGGGGAGATTGAGGTTCAGAGGGAGGAAATGATGTGTCAATAGAACTAAATGGAGAGAGTCCAGGCTCTGGAGGCAGGTAAGTCCTAGATTCAAATCTCAGTTTTGTTATGTATCAAGTAAGTGACTTGGGTTTTTAATTCTCTTCTGTAATGTAGGAATCACATGCTTTATGAGGTTGCTGTGAGGATCTAAAAAGGCAAGACATGTAAAGTACCTTCATGGCATGAATTCTCAATACACAGTAGCTGGTAGTTTTGTCATTATTATACGACTTACATTTCCTTTATGAAATTAAATGAAACAATGTAAATGGCATAGCACATTACCTACTACATAGTAAGTATTCAATAAATGATAGCTATTGTCTTATTGTTAGGTATCAAAAATGGCCTTGGCTGTCTCATCTCTGACTCAAAAAGCCACAAGAGAAGCCCTGTCCAGTCTTGCCAGCAGGATTTCCTCCATAATAAAACTCTCTGAGTTCACCCAGGTGCAGTCTGATCCTTCCTCCCCTTGGCTCTGGTAACCACTGGTATTCTACCTTTCCTGACCTCCTCCTCCTCCCAGGCTCAGGACAGAATAATATCCCTGTCCTTCCTCTGAAGGATGTAAGGCGGCTTAAATAATTAACAGTTGTGAGGTGCTTTGAAAACAGAGCACAGAACACCATAAATCCCAAGAATTAATTCATAAAATCAATGGTGGGCTTGATAATTATATATGTCATATTTGTTCAGCTGTGAGAATGGGGTAGAACGTCAGAGTTTGGAGTGTGGTCCAAATCTCTCAAGACTAAGGATTTCCTGCAACTCTGTATTGTCTGTGTTCTCTAAGGCTAAGATTGTAAGGTTCCAATCTCTTAAACACAGCATTAAGAATAGTTGCATTTTATTATGACTGTTTTTTTTTTATTTAAATAAAGCTCTCCACTTGTCAGGTCTAACCTGCATTGCAGTCTGGGTTTAGGAAGGCAAACAGTGGAATGGAAAGCACACAAGACCTGGAATTACCAGATCTTTCTTAGAGCTCTGGTTCTGTCACTCTCTGACTGGGAACATTTTAGTTCATTATTTAACCTATAGCAGTCTTCATCTCCTCCTTAGAAAAAGAAAAAGGCTAATAATAGTTCTAGTAATTCAGGCTGTTATAATGAACTAATGAGATGGTGCTTATACATTCATTCACCAGAAGTTTACTGAGTATCGTATTCTGTGCCAGACTTACATTAGGTAATAGCAATCAAAAAAAGTTCCTTGGTCTCATAGAGAACAGACTTGTGGTTACCAAGGGGAAGGATGGACTGGGAGTTTGGAGTTAGTAGTATATTC